>NC_025994.2:120635605-120764748 GCF_000442705.2 Elaeis guineensis | reverse complement strand
CAATTGAATCATAGAATGCTTCATGCAATTCTTCAAAAGTAAATTCACTAGTGGATTCAGAAGTTACCTCATTTTCATGTGCCATCAGGCACAGATTGGCTTGTTCGGTTGAGGTTTCCTCGTCGGAGCTTGAGTCATCACTCATACTCCAGGTCGCCATCATTGCCTTTTTTTTGAATTTCTTTGGACCTTTCTTCAATTGAGGACATTCGGATCTGAAATGTCCTGGCTTCTTGCACTCGTAGCATATAGGGGTTTGATCTTTCTCCTTTTCTATGCTTTGATCCTCTTTTGTAAATTTCTTTCTCATCCCCTGTTTCCTTTTTCTTAGAAACTTCTTGAATTTTTGGATGATGAGAGCCATCTCCTCATCCTGATCTTCATCTTCAGAGTCATCTGTTTCATAATCAGGTGAAGTTGTGGATTTGAGGGCAATGGTTCTTTTCTTTTTGATTTCATCCTCTTGATGTTGCATCATGCTAAGTTCATGAGTCATCAAGGATCCAAGAAGCTCTTCTAGAGGTAGAGTGTTCAAGTCCTTTGCTTCTTGGATGGCAGTCACCTTGGCTTCCCAAGTTCTTGGCAGTGACCTGAGAATCTTCCTTATAAGTTCACTGTTAGTATAAGATTTGCCAAGACTCTTTAAACCATTGATTATATCAGTAAAACGAGTAAACATAGCAGTTATGGACTCATCATGCTCTATTTTGAACAATTCATATTTATGTATAAGCATGTTTATTTTAGACTCTTTTACTTGATTTGTTCCCTCATGGGTGACTTCTAACCTATTCCATATTTCTTTAGCAGATGCACAAGTAGAAATGCGATTAAATTCACTAGCATCTAGTGCACAATAAAGAACATTCATAGCTTTGGCATTTAATTGTGCCAATTTCTTGTCAACCTCATCCCATTCTTTCTCGGATTTGGTTGACTCCTCACCATCTATAATCTTGGTGGGTGTGTGAGGACCATTCACTATGATACTCCACATATCATAGTCGAGTGCTTGTATGAAAATCTTTATCCGAGCTTTCCAATAGGTGTAATTAGACCCATTGAAAAGTGGAGGTCGGTTTGTTGATTGCCCCTCAGCTAGAGAAGTTCCAACATGGGTTGCCATAGATCTTTGGCTCTTTAATTGTTAGATCAAAGAAGGGCTAGAGCACTGGCTCTGATACCACTTGTTGCCCAGCTATGCAACCCAAGAGGGGGGGTGAATTGGGTTTCTAAAAATTTTAAGCCCAACAAATAACTTATGAAGAACAAAACAATGGCTTTAAATCAATATTAATTACCTAAAGTAGTATTGCAAGGATATAATAAAGAAATAAGATAAAGTGATAAAGCACACCACAAACACAAGGATTTATAGTGGTTCGGTGCTAACCTTGCACCTACATCCACTCCCCAAGATCCCACTTGAGAATTTCAATCCACTATCCTTTGTATTCAACCCGAATACAAAACGTCGGAAACTCTGACACTAGCTATCCCAAGCTAGAATACAAGACGTCGGAAACTCCGACCCTAGCTATCCCAAGCTAGAACACTTGTTTCTCGGGTACAAGCAAACCCAAAACACTCCGATTTCAGGTTCGGATCAACCTTTCCTTGTTTTGGAAATCCTCCAAAAATAAGAGAAAAAACTCACAAAGAGTAAGAATATTTAGAGCACAGATTAATACAATAACAGCTCCTTAAATGAGCAAATATAACAATAAAAGCTTTACTCAAATGAAGAACCCATTTTTCAGATTTTCTCAAGATGAATGAACGGTTGAACGCTTGAGAAGAGGTTGATTGTTGATTGAAGATCTCTTGAAAGCTTTGAACGATCTCTAGATCAAGGTTGAAACGATAGGCGTGAAGAATTCTCTCCTTGAAAGATCTTCCTTTTCTCTTTCACAATCTCTCTGGTATATTGTGGATCCTCTCTCTTTTTCTCTATGGATATTTCGTTGATCTCAGGCTTTTTCTTGCAAATTTCGGATCCTCTCTTCTGTTCTTCTCTTTTTCCTCTCTTTCTCTTCACATTTGATTTCACGTTTGATCCGCTATTTAATCTGCAATTTCTTTCATCAAATTAAGCATTTTGTAGCATTAGAAGCAAGAGAAAACAATTTAGGCAGATAAAGAGCCGTTAGAGGATTTTTAGGAAGCATAAATGGCAATTAAAATGGGCAAAAAAATAGCCGTTGCTGACATTTCCCATCGCAGGGGTCGACTCATGAGTCGACTCATGCTTCAGGGGTCGACTCATGAGTCGACTTCTGTTGCACAGACCAGAAGGTCTGATTTCTGGATTTTTAGGCTCAAATCAGCAGAGGTCGACTCATGAGTCGACTCATGCCTTGTGGGTCGACTCATGAGTCGACTCACAGGTCGTGCCAAGCCAAAAATCCAGCGTGCCATGGAAATTTTTTGCGTGCCATTCAGCTCATAGTGCCATGAGTTGACTCATGAGTCGACTCATGCACTTCAAACCTTCATAACTTCAAAAATATAAGTCCAAACACAATAAAATTTTTACCAATAGATTTCAAATCATTTGTTCTACCAAATGGTACCATCAAATTAGAATTTTAGTGAAATTACAATTTTACCCTTGAAGAGCATAAGGACTTTTTCATTTTAAAATCATTTGTATCCCTTCAATCTGCTTTGTAATCATCAAAATCAATCTAGGAGCAACAACCTAAAAGAATTCGGGGCCACAGAAGCCAAGGAGATGTCTAAGAAGCGAAAGAGGACGACAACAAAGGATGGAAGCGGGAGCCGGAGTCCGGCACGGAACGCCTCCTGATACAGGCAAAAATGATCGGATGGGGGAGTGCTAGCCCGGTCAGAAGGGCTAGACAGCTCCAGGTTGTACTCCGGAGAAACTCCATACTAAACCCTTATCAAGAGGAGTTCCTCCAGAGTCAGGGAACATAGAACGGCGCCCGGCGCAAAAATCGGGCGGGGCCCAACCCCAGATGCAGGTTCGTCTACAGAACAAGGGACCTGGAGGTTTGAGGCGGAAGAACTCCCGGAACTGCAGGGAGCAGAAGAGCCGGACAACATTTCAAATAGCTTCGAATAAGGGCTCTAAAGATCCCGAAGAAGACGGACAGAATAAGGGGCGAGAGGTCGCAGAAAACTAACTCGGAGGAATACAAAAAAAAATAATGGCAAAGAAGAGGTCCCTAAGTGGCGGGAAGAAAGATGAAGGTGCTGGAGCTAACCTAGATCGCTCTGAGGGATCAGAGGGACGAAGGCAGGAACGATTCGAAGGGCGCCTATGGCCCGAGAAGACACCAACTGAAACAGGGCTTTCGAAGGGAGGGCAGACACTGATAGAACGCTGGAATGGAATAGGGCCCCTAAAGGTGGAAGGACGGGTTTAAATAGACCCTGAGATCTGGTGTCATGATGATCGCGAATCCCCCCAGACCAGCCCACGCCCGACACGTGTCCCACTCCCCCCGGCAGGTGGCTAAAAGCAACTGACGGGTTGGCAGAGCCATTATGGCACCGTACTTGGGCCAGTATACCGGCGAAAATTTCGAAGGGTCCCTTCGTATCGTTTCGATTCGAAAAGACTCCAGCACGCGCACATTTAATGCCGAGATATATGGGGGCGGTCGTGCGCAGGATTCGAGGGGACAACTTCGGCTATGCCAATCTCTCTGTACTTCTTTCATTCAAAATTCGAACTCGAAAGTAGAGGGACTGGTGTTGGGTATAAAATACCCACGGCCGAAGTTCTCAACAGGATTTCGGGCTTCGTCGCCAACTTCAGCTGCCGGTAAGACTCCGCCTGGACTCCTACGAGAGCCGGACTTCGCACCCAACTCCAACCTCAAGGAGGGCTCCGCCCGGACTCCTACGGGAGCCGAGCTTCGTCACCAACTTCAGCTGTCGGTAAGACTCCGTCCGGACTCCTACGGGAGCCAGACTTCGCACCTGACTTTAATTGCAGGAGGACTCCGCCCGGACTCCTACGGGAGCCGGGCTCCGCCCACGACCTCAACCGCAAGGAGGACTCCACCCGGACTCCTGCGGGAGCCGGGCTCCGCCCACGACTCCAACCTCAAGGAGGACTCCGCTCGGACTCCTACGGGAGCCGGGCTTCGTCGCCAACTTCAGCTGCCGGTAAGACTCCGTCCGGACTCCTACGGGAGCCGGACTTCGCACCTGACTTTAATTGCAGGAGGACTCCGCTCGGACTCCTACGGGAGCCGGGCTCCGCCCACGACCTCAACCGCAAGGAGGACTCCACCCGGACTCCTGCGGGAGCCGGGCTCCGCCCACGACTCCAACCTCCAGGAAGACTCCGCCCGGACTCCTACGGGAGCCGGGCTTCGTCGCCAACTTCAGCTACCGGTAAGACTCCGTCCGGACTCCTACGGGAGTCGGACTTCGCACCTGACTTCAACCGCAAGGAGGGCTCCGCCCGGACTCCTACGGAAGCCGGGCTTCGTCGCCAACTTCAGCTGTCGGTAAGACTCCGTCAGGACTCCTACGGGAGCCGGACTTCGCACCCGACTCCAACCTCAAGAAGGACTCCGCCCGGACTCCTACGGGAGCTGGGCTTCGTCGCCAACTTCAGCTGCCGGTAAGACTCCGCCCGGACTCCTACGGGAGCCGGACTTCCCACCCGACTCCAACCTCAAGGAAGACTCCGCCCGGACTCCTACGGGAGCCGGACTTCGTCGCCAACTTCAGCTGTCGGTAAGACTCCACCCGGACTCCTACGGGAGCCGGACTTCGCACCTCACTTTAATTGCAGGAGGACTCCGCCCGGACTCCTATGGGAGCCGGGCTCCGCCCACGACCTCAACCGCAAGGAGGACTCCACCCGGACTCCTGCGGGAGCCGGGCTCCGGCCACGGCTCCAACCTCAAGGAGGACTCCGTCTGGACTCCTACGAGAGACGGGCTTCGTCGCCAACTTCAGCTGTCGGTAAGACTCCGCCCGGACTCCTACGGGAGCCGGACTTCGCACCCGACTCCAACCTCAAGGAGGGCTCCGCCCGGACTCCTACGGGAGCCGGGCTTCGTCGCCAACTTCAGCTGCCGGTAAGACTCCGTCCGGACTCCTACGGGAGCCGGACTTCGCACTTGACTTTAATTGCAGGAGGACTCCGCCCGGACTCCTACGGGAGCCGGGCTCCACCCACGACCTCAACCGCAAGGAGGACTCCACCCGGACTCCTGCGGGAGCCGGGCTCCGCCCACGACTTCAATCGCTAGGAGGACTCCGCCCGAACTCCTACGGGAGCCAGGCTCCGTCACCTGCTCCAACCGCTGCCGAACTCCAGTCGACGGATCTGCACTCCTTGGCGCGACACTGCAACCACCACAATCCTGCTCCACTTCCTGCGACGGATTCCGTGCAGCTCCATCATTCCCTGACAGACCGCTATGACGGCCATGACTCTGCTCCACCTCCTACGACGGATCTCGCGCGGCTCCACTTTTCCCTGGCAGACCGCTATGATGCCCACGATCCTGCTCCACCTTCTGTAACGGATACTGCGCGATTCTTCCATCCATTGGCAAGTCGCGACAACGGACGCCGCTCCACTCCCTGCAGCAGACTCCACGTGGCACGCTACAGTGAGGGCCACGGGTCTACCCCACTACTCCTCACGACAAATTTCTCCTGACGGTGGGCGGCCCACTACCAGACGGTTACGAACGTCGCTATCAGTCTATTGAGCCCTCCACCTATAAAAAGGGGGACCCCAGATACGTTATTTCATAAGCTCTCGTTTCTACCTAAAAACTCTGCTAAAATTTCCGTTCGAGCACTCCATTCTTGTTAAGGCAGAGAACTGACTTGAGCGTCGGAGGATCTTGCCGGAGCAACCCCACCTCCGGTTTAGACTTCTTTTGCAGGTCCCGACGGCGACCGCAACTCTCTCGACTCCTGCTTCTCCGGTGCAAGTGAATTTTTGCACCAACAAATAGAAAACGTAAAGGTCATGATTGCATCCTATAACTACCTGAAACTAAGCAACTAGTCACAACTGTCTCAATGCATTAGTATATAGCCTGATCATATGTTCCAAAATTAGGCGAATGAACAACAATATGGAAAACGGATCAATAGTGATATGGTTGAGAATATGCCAGTGAATCAATCTTATATAGTAGTGAGTCAAATCCGACATGGACCCAGTCTAGATTCACTCTTTCCTCCAGTGATCAGATTGTAGATATATTCACTTCTTTTATAGCAAATAATCAGGCACAAATGGAAAGTGACAGACCAAGGTTTCGCGGATGAGTAGTGCCACTACAAGAAAACAGTAAAACACCGATTTTTTTTTTGCCGACGCTTTCGAAAAGCGTCGGCAGGTTGCGCTGACCTGCCGACGCTTTTAAAAAGCGTCGATTTTTAACGACGCTTAAAAGTATCGTAAAATTTGAGCACTGTCAACGCCGACGCTTTTAACAAAAGCGTCGTGAAATAAAAACAATACCGACGCTTTTTTACGTCATTATTTGACGACGCTAAAAAGCGTCGTTAGGTTCCTTTATACCCCCGCGCGTGCCCTAATCTATCTACCGCCGCCCCTTCAGTTTCCACCCGTTCTTCTCCGCCGACCCCGACCCATCTCCGCCGCCGGCACCGCACCTGCCGTCCACGCGCACCCACCGTCCACGCCTCACCACCGTCCGCCGCTCGATCCCCTCTGCTGCCGCATCTGTCGACGCCCACCCGCGCGGTCCAAGCCATCTTCCCCTCCCCACCGGCCCTCCTCTTCTCTCCCCTCCCGACGGCCATCTTCGCAGGCACAAAAGTAAGATATGTTATTGATAATGATTTTTTTTGGCGTAAGTTTAATTTTTTCCTGTGCGATGGGAGAAGCTGCAGGTGTCGGGATCTCTCCTCCCGCATCTTTGTCTCTCGTCCAGATTCAAGAGGAGATGGGTTTTATCACCTCCGGACCCGACGCCGGCAACCATCTGGGCCGGCATCAAGTTTTTATAGCTGACCGGAAAGGGGGAAGGGGAATAGATCTCCGGCGTTCAACCCATTGTTAAAAAAAAAAAAAAAAGATCGCAGGCGGTAAATTTGGAACCACCGGATCAAGGCAAACCGGCGGTTTCCCCTCCCTCATCATCGGAAAAAGGGGTCTTCAGTCCCCAAAGAGGTCAGCGGTCGGTCGATTGAGGTATTCCGGCAGCTGCTGGCCGGGATTTGGAGGATAAAATCACTAGTTTGGTCATCTTGCACCCGTCCATCTTCCATCAAAATCGGACCATCGCCGGCTCACCGACGGTCGAGACGGCAATCGCAGGCCGGCCGCCAGTGGTTAACGACGGTCCCGTGCCGCGTCGGCGGTGTTTATGGGTGGTTAATCCCCAGCGAAAGGGGATTTAGGGGTTTGATCGGGAAAGAGGGGAGGAAGGAGGAGGAAAAGAGTAAACGGGTTTGGATTTTGGGTCCCAATTCGAAATCCGATAGGACTGATCTACTAAAAGGATATTTTTTTTTCATTTAAGTCCTTAAAAGTTATGACAGATCACTCTATCTAAAATATCCATTATTTCTTGCTTCCGGCCTACTCATGTATTTTCCTCCTAGATCCATTTTCTACTTGGTGACTTGATTCTCTTATTGAAAATTTGAATAGAATTATATAATACTGAAAAAGTAAATTATAAATTAGTTTTTTAAATAGAGATGGCTCAAAAGCTTGAGTTTGATCAGATATTTTGCACCAATCATGTAATTGTCCCCTAGCTATGCAAATTAAAACATTTTCAAATAGACGATTAGGACTCACACAATCCCAATTCGACACAACTCTTTTCATCTCTAACATTATCGAAGTAGAAGCATAAATTTGACCCTTGATCTAATAGAGTTGAACATGTGCTGGCCAAATCCAATAGGTCTTGATTTTGACCCGAACCGAAACCATTCGTTGATCACAATAGGTCTGATTGAGTATATGGAAATAATTTTAGACCTCACAGATCATTCGAGTTGGGTTGGACTGAAGTATGATATCTAGGTTGGGATTAGATTAAATCGGTCTATAGTTCAAGTCAAATATTTAGCTATTATGTATAAATAAAAAATAATAATTAAAATTAAAAATTAAATATGGATTTTTTTTTTAAATTTGATCCCAAAAAATGATCATCCTTAAGGTACAACTTCACATATTATAATTTTTCAAAATAGGTATTGATATACTTTATATTTAACATAATTAAAAAAAATTAGATGAGAGAAAATGATATTAATCTAATGATGAGAAGGAATTAAGCTGAAAAAAAAATATTCGATGATGTTGTGTACCTTATCTTTGCTAATCTGTGGATACAATATTAATTAACAATGTTGTGTACCTTTCTATATTGGTGTGTGCTGAGCATGCATTGTGTTATGATAAACGCACCAGACCTTCATAACCTTTGTTTTGTAGTGTTAATTTTGTTGATCTTACTTTAAAGATCAATGTACCAAACTTTTTTTAACATTCTATATTTTCAATTTCTTTAAAGATTCTTTAAATATTCTATATAGTACAATTAATTAAGGTTGTGCTACATGGTTGATGAATAGATAATTTCATAGTTTCATGAATCCTGATTGATTGCTTATCTGACATGTGGTGCTCATTATGTGGCTGGACCCTGATATCGTGTGGCCTACGTTATCCTTATCTTCGTGACTGATGAAGACTAAGTATCTGGATTAAGCTGGGCCAAGTTTCTTTCTCCATTACTCCCCAAGTTAGTATCAGGTATTAAATCAAGTTAATTATGAATTAATTTTAAAAAAAAATTACATTGCATAGAAACATAGACCCGTCTTTTGATTAATGTACATATTCTATTATATCCGTACATTTATTTATTTTTGTACGGATAAAAGAATTATGTACATTGATCAATTGATTGTCCAGTATGGACAGTTTGGAAAATGTGAGTAATTCTATAGGTCATTACCATAATCAAATGGTATGCTGAGGGTTCGGAATAAATTTCGGATGGTATTTTCTTTTTGTTCTTCCTATACGGAAGAACTAAGGAAAAATACTGTCGAAATTTTTTTCGGCTCTTGTTGCATATCATTTGATTTTTGTAATTGACCTATAGAATTAATGTATTTTCTGAATGGGATAGGACTTTCTTTACCTATTAGTTGATGATAGCAAGCATTTACTATGTAAACCTTATGTAGCTGTTATTTTTTTGGATTTTATGAAATGACTGATATTTTTTACTCATTGCATTAATATAGATTGTATAATTTTTTTTATTTTTAGATAAATTGCAAGTTCGGTCAGTTTTATCCCACAATGGACAAAAGTTGGATAAATAAACCAAGGAACAGTAAAGAATATTTAGATGGAGTTCATGACTTCATTAAATTTGGTATGGAGAAAAGTAGTTTGAATGAAAAGATTTTATGTCCATGTCGGAAATGTGTAAATAGTTCTTCTTTAGATCCACAAAATGTTGAAGAACATTTGGTATGGAATGGTTTTTTAAGAGGTTATACCGACTGAATTTTTCATGGAGAATCTATGTTGCCATCATCATGTAACCAACCCCTGACTCATTTTGGATCCACTAGCCTAGAAGACAATTCTGCAAGAGATGATGATATAAGGGGTTTGATCACAGATGCTTTTGGATTTGATGTTCAAAATTTAGAAGAATCCAGTAGTATACAAGAAACAGTTGGGATGTTTGATGGATGTACGCATACGGAACGTATGCATGTTGAAGAGCCCATACATACATCTAATGATGAGACAGCTCGTTATCACACCTTAATGAAAGATGCAGACGAAGAATTATATCCGGGTTGTACAAAATTTTCTAAGATTTCTTTTCTTGTATATTTATTTCATATAAAATATTTGAATGGATGGTCTGAAAAGAGTTTTACCATGCTGCTCAAGTTATTAAAGGATGCATTTCCAGAAAGCACTCGTTTACCACCATCGTATTATGAAGCCAAGAAAGTAGTAAAGGAATTGGATCTTGGATACGAAAAGATTCATAGTTGTCCGAAAGATTGTATGTTATATCGGGGTGAAAACGCTAATCAAGAGTCATGCAATGTATGTGGATCTTCAAGATGGATAACACAAAAAGAAGATCGAGATGATGTACTGAATGAATTGGATGCAACGCGGAGTAAAAAGAAACCGGCCAAGGTATTGCGTTACTTTCCTCTTATACCTAGATTGAAAAAGATTTATGCATCATCAAAAACAGCTTCATCAATGAGATGGCATCATGAAGGACGTACAAAGGATGGAATGTTGAGACATCCAGCAGATAGTCTTCAATGGAAAGCATTTGATGATAGGCATCCTGATTTTGCCTCTGATGTTTGCAGTGTTAGGTTTGGCTTAGCTTTTGATGGCTTCAATCCATTTCGGACCCTGAGTTCTACCTACAGCACTTGGCCAGTCGTTTTGATACCTTACAATTTGCCACCGTGGATGTGCATGAAACAATCATCACTTATCTTGTCAATGGTTATTCCAGGAGATAAGGGTCCAGGCAATGATATTGATATTTTTCTACAGCCTTTGATAGAGGAATTGAAACAGTTGTGGGAGGGTGTTGATGCATTTGATGCTTCCAACGGCCAAATATTTAAACTACGGGCAGCTTTGTTATGGACTATTAATGATTTTCCAGCATATGCCAATTTATCTGACTGGAGTACAAAGGGACGGGTCGCATGTCCTTGTTGTGGAGATTCAACACATTCAATTTGGTTAAAACATGGAGGTAAATTTTGTTACATGGGACATCGTCGATGGTTGGAAGCAAATCATCCGTTTCGATTTCAGAAAGATTTGTTTGATGGTACTATAGAATTGGGATGTGCCCCTATTCCACCTTCTGGAACTGATGTTCATAGACAAATGGATGGCATGAATTACGCTATGGTAAGCACTCAAAGTCCTCTAAAAAAAGAGGAAGGGATGATATTGAAAGCTCAGTGCACGAAGGTTTACCAGAGGAAGTCAGTATCAGTACTATAGATGCAGAGGTGTTTCAAGATCCAGATAATTATTTCGAGGATGAAAATGAGGAAGACACACAGATAGCATCTACACAACAGCCAAGTAAATATTTATGAAAAAAATGAAGTATCTTTTTTGACTTACCTTATTGGAAACATAATCTTATTCGGCACAATCTTGATGTCATGTATATAGAGAAGAATGTTTGCGATAATTTACTTGGAACATTTTTAAACCTTGATGGAAAGAGCAAAGATAACATGAAGGCACGTCTTGATTTAAAAGAAATGGGTATCCGACAGGAACTTCATCCTAAAATGCTTGCTAATGATAGAATTTATGTGCCTCCTGCATGTTACACAATGTCTGCTCGAGAAAAGGATAATTTTTTGAGAGTTTTGAAAAGTATCAAAGTACCCGACGGATATGCATCAAATATTTCACGATGTGTGCATCTAAAGGATCGAAAACTTTCAAATCTTAAAAGTCATGATGGTCACATATTGATGCAAGATATTTTTTCAATAGCTTTAAGATCGTCATTGCCGAAACAAGTTGTTACAATTGTACTTCGATTATCGTCATTCTTTAAGGCATTATGTTCCAAAGTTATTGATCCTCGAGAACTTGATCAGTTAGAATCCGATATTGCAATAACACTTTGCCAGATGGAAAAGATTTTTCCTCCTGGATTTTTCACTATTATGGTACATCTGCTCATTCACCTAGCTTCAGAAGTTAAAGTTGGTGGACCGGTACATTATAGATGGATGTATCCTATTGAGAGGTATTATTACAAACCTTAAATCTTTTGATAATTTTATTAGAAACAACAGCATACTGATATTTTAATAAATATTTAATTCTTGAAGGTATCTTGTGCGTCTTAAAGATTATGTGCGAAATAGAGCCTATCCCGAAGGCTCGATTGCTGAAGCATATATTGCGGATGAATGTTTGACATTTTGTTCAAGATATCTTCAAGATGTAGAGACTATTTTTAGTCGACCTCAACGGCATAATGACTTTGTGGAGAATGCAGAACTGTATAAGTTCTTAACTGCTGGAAAATTCTTGGGAAGAGCTGAAAGTATTGTACTTGATCAAAAATCTTTAGCACAAGCACATCGTTATGTATTACTTCATAGTGACATAATATCTGACCATCGCAGGTTAGTATATTTAAGGAATGACATCAAAATTTAAATTTTATATTAGATATAATATTCTAAATGATATATTTATATTTTATGCAGTGAATTTTTAATTTATCAGAGACGAGCCAATCATAACATTCGTCCTAATGCAAGGATTGAACAGCGATGGTTGGTCGAGTTATTCCCTATGTGACTTTCGAATCAGGTGTGATTTATATTTAATTATGGGATATATTAATTTTTGATACATATTTAATATCAGATAACTCAACTGCACTTCGTCATATCATTTTTTGTTAGGTATCAAAGATGATGGAGACAAATAATTCATATGAACTAATAGCTCTTGCTCGAGGACCTAACAAGATTGTGAATAGATCTAATGGTTTCATAATTAATGGCTTTAAATTTCATACCAGAGAACGAGAGAAATTTAGAAAAACACAGAATAGCGGTGTTATGGTGGAAGCGGATGGAAAATCCTATTATGGTACACTTAAAGATATCTATGAGTTGGATTATTATGAAAAATTTAAAGTAGTACTGTTTAGATGTGATTAGATAGACATAAACTCACCAAGGGGTTTGAAACAAGTT
This sequence comes from Elaeis guineensis, assembly GCF_000442705.2. NCBI lineage: Eukaryota > Viridiplantae > Streptophyta > Magnoliopsida > Arecales > Arecaceae > Elaeis > Elaeis guineensis. The sequence continues at coordinate 120,751,989 of NC_025994.2, read as the reverse complement.
GCAAATGGATTTACACTTATAAATTTTTCAAGGTTGATACACACTGGTGTGTTATTGAAGGATGATCCATTCATTTTTTCATCTCAAGCTCGTCAAGTATTTTATGTACAAGACGCAAAAGATAAAGATTGGTTTACTGTCATCAAAACAAAACCTAGAGACTTATATGATATGGGAAATCAAATGGAGGATGATGACGATGACACTTATACACAATGTATGCCCTACAATTTTGTACCAGCTGATGATTTAAATGCTACGACAATGTTGGTTAGAACAGAATTCGAAGAAAACACTACTGCTTGATTGTTACTGGTAATAATTATTTATGATGTATATATTTTGCATTAATTATTGTGTTATTTTACTCCATATATTAACTGATTCTACTTTTTATTTATATAAATGCTAGGTGACATCATGTGTCATAGGAGACGATATGTTGGTGTGCAGTTTCAGTTTTCACAGACAGAGACCGGTACGTCTTCTTCAGCACAGCAGCCTGAGGCTAGTTCAGCTGCCCAGCATTCTGAGCCCTGTCCTTCATCATCAGCACAGCACGATCCTCCTGTTCATCAGCCAGATGATGAGATACACGTGCAGGATATATATTGTCTTTCATGTAATTTTTTTTATTTTATTTTATATATATTTATGATATAGTTACTTTTATGTATTTTTTGCAGACGGATCCAGGAGAGTACGCCCCAGACGCGGACCCACAGTAGTACGAGATGTGTGGCAGATGCGTGAGGGCGAGAGGATTGTTGTGGAGTGCAATCAGCTAGGTCAGCCAATTAAGAAAGTTGCCTGCTTATTGACTTCATTTTTGGGGACTATTGCTCGGAGGCCTCAGCTATGTCCGTTGGGCTATGCAAAATGGAATGACATGCTTCCAACGTACAAAGTTGAGCTACTCCGAGTTATAGAGGTAATGAATTGATGTTCATACTGTATATTAATTGTTAATCATTTATATAATTTATTTTATTTAACTTTTTTTTTTATAGAGCAAGTTTGTTCTCCCTCCATCCACTCATGATTTTGTAATAAAGTCTCTCAACCGCAAATGGAAAGAATATAGAGCACAATTGAAGAAGGACTATATGAGACAGGGTATGACAGAGGAGGAGGTTGCTAGGAATTGTCCTCCTGATGTACCCCCTCATCAGTGGATGGAGTTGGTTCATTATTGGTTCTCCGAGAGGGCACAGGTATATTATCTGTTTATTATCTTTTTTTCCTAAATATTTTATAAAAATATTGATTTTTATTATATATTATATATATAACAAGTTCTTTACTTTATTTTACAGACTTATTCTGCTATTGGTAGAGCTGCACGAGCAGCTCAGTCTGTTCCTTATACATCGGAGTCGAAGAGTTATGCACGACTCCGACAGGAGTTTGTATGTTCCTTAAACTTTCATAATTAACTTTTAATTTTTATGTTGAAATATTTATATAACTAATATCATTATGTATCGTGGACCATGTCTGTATCATGATACTCATATATTTTTTTAAATTATTATAACTGTTTGCTTAAAATTGAAATTATTTGTGTAGGAGGATGAGCATGGGAGGGAACCCTGACAAGTGGAGTTTTACCGGATGACTCATACTCATCAGGATGGTACTTTTGTTCGAGATGAGTCGAGAGATTTATATGTATGGCATTATTAATATTATATTTTTTGCAATGATTTAAATTTAATTTTGTTAGCTATTAATGTATAACTCTTGTTTTCAAAAAAAATTACAGGAGATGGCTACATCTCTCATTGCGGAGCGTGACGACGAGTCCGCAGCATCTACGCAGCAGAGCCGTATCGAGGCCGAGGTGTTCACAGAGTTGATGGGACCAGAGCGCTACGGCCGAGTGAGGGGTTATGGAGTAGGAGTCACCCCCACTCAGTTATCTGAGGTTAGTAGATATACGCAGCATGCTGCAGCAGATGCTCAGGATTCACGCGTTCGCAGACTCGAGGTGGAGATACAGGAGATTAGACAGAGTCGTGCCGCTGAGATGGAGGAGATGCGACAGAGCCGTGCCGAGATGCAGGCCATGAGGGGACAGATTGATCGCCTTACATCTTTATTAGAGATGTATGGTTCATCTCAGGAAACACATAATATTAAATATATATTTTTGTATTAATTTAATGATTTATATATTTTTATTTATAGATATGCAAATCATGCTTTTGATATGTTTCTTGTAGGCTCCTGGCATATCAGGCACCCGTCGAGATAGCGGCACGTCACGTGGAGACAACGACGACCATCTGCCTGCAGATTGATATTATTTTATTTTTATTATATTTTTATATTTATTTATATTACTCTTGATTGTAATGGACGATTAGTACTTTATTTTTATTTATATAAAATATTGTCTTTTGGTTTGGTTAAATTTTCTATTTAAGTTTGTTTTTGATGTGAATGATGGTGATTGTACAGGTGTGAATGTGAATGTGGTGATTGTACAGGTTTATATTCCAATAATTGATATAATTTTGTACAGGAATGTATTGTATTCTTTTTTTTTTTGTAGATAATACCTGTATTTTTTTTTTCTCTTAAAACCTTTAACGACGCTTATAAGCGTCGTTAAAATTATTTTAACGACGCTTATAAGCGTCGTTAAAGATAAAAAGCCAACGCTTCGAAAAGCGTCTTGGTAGAGTGGATGATGCAGAGTTATTAACGATGCTAAAAAGCGCCGTTAAAATTGCTTTTTGCGACGCTTTAAAGCGTCGTTAAAAATATATTTAACGACGCTTATAAGCATCGTTAAGACAAGTTTAACGACGCTTATAAGCGTCGTTAATATTAATTTTTACGACGCTTTAAAGCGTCGTTAAAAAATAACGATGCTTTTAAAAAGCGTCGGCGCTGTTCGTCTCCACTCTTACATAAGCGACGCTTTGCCGACGCTTTTCGAAGCGTCGTAAAGAGAAATAGCGACGCTTTAAAGCATCGTTAATGACCATTAATAGCGTCGTTAATGACCATTTTTCCTGTAGTGTGCTTGGGTGTCCAGGTATTTCAAATGGCGAGAGGAAAAAGGAGACACGATGATTCATAAAATAAATTATAATATTAATATATTACAATATAACTAAATTATACATAACTTTAGTATCAAAACCTTATTTATAAAATGTAAAGATCCCATTTGCTAAAGCTATCCGCTATACACGTATCTCATTCAAATTTTCCGAATTAAGTCATGTGTTATGCTTCCTGTCGTGGACTTTGGAAGCATGGGCTTTAATGCAAGCACAGGTGAGAGGCCTCGAAGCTTATACTTGCGATTACCAGCTCTATTGACAGACTTATGTACCCGTGGTTGTACTTGACGATTTGAATCATCGCGCCTCCTCTGGTGCATCCGCATAGGCCTGCCAATGCTTAGCCAGCCCACTGCTCGTGCTTTGTCCGCATCAGTACAACGTTAATAGCATGACACATGGCTCTAGACAGCGTTGGCGAAATATAGCTTTCTTAGCGATTTTACATTGGCGAAATAATGTGACAATAGTGTTTTTTTTTTTTTTTTTTTGAAAGCCAATAGTATATTACCATCGTAGAAAAGTTTACATCCCAAAAGATAGTAAGATCACCGATTAGCCTTCAGAACAAATATATCCAAAAGAAAGTATATCCAAATGTACACAGTAGCGCTAAAAGGGGACAAAACTATAACCACAGCCACCATCTTCACATATCTGAAGAGGAAAAGTAACGGGATGGCTATGGAGGATTGAATATAAACCTGAATTGCATATGTAACTGGAAGTGCAACCAGCACTCCACCCAGTAGGTAGTAACCTGTGACGAGTAAAAGGCACTGAAACTAGGGAAATAAAGCAGCCACATAGTAAATGAACCACCTGGAAATGCAGAAAGTACCATATAGCTTAGTGCAGCCAAAAGATATGATGTATACTAAATAGCTAGGCTCAACTAGAGCAGATGACACCGAATAAGCAGAAGATTGAAGACTAATGAGGCTGCAACAGATATCCAAAATAAACCGGCACCTTGAAAATCCAATACATATAACCAGCTTGGCACGCACTCTTGTGGAGATATAATTTACTGAGTTCAGAAATAGTAAAGATGTTTCTCTTAAAAAATGATCTGGTGCATATAGCCAGAGAGAACAGGAGGACCTGATAAGCAACAATTAAGAGCATTTTAAATGTGAAAAGTACCACCTGCTGAAGCAAATAAAATGTAAGAAAGATGACACACCTAATTAAGACGCCTGAGAACATGACTCAATAAAGCTGAGGTTGTATGAATGAACGGTTGATTAGAATACTGAGGCACCCCAAGTCGGCATCGGGAAAGGGAGAAGTTGAATAACAGCCACAACCCACAATGGCACTAAATAGGCATGAAGCTATTAAGAAATATATCTCTGATTATCGCGAACATTTTAGGTAACCCATAACAGCAGCCATAAACAAAAAAGCCGAATGCAGCCTAGTATACAATGACTGCAAAATCATATATGTCGGAAATTTCCATGTCGCATATGTAGCAGCCCAGTCCCGACAAATATGAGAGATTTTAACAGAGTGAAATCGAGCAAGCCACAGATTTATATCTTGCATCCAAGGGGAGAGACTCATTCGATTATGCTGCAAGGTCTGAAGCCAAGAGATTACCACAGAAGAGTCCTCTTAAATCCAAATTGCTTGGCTCTTGAAGCGGCAAACCAGATATAACTAGCAAGAACATTTATGAAAGGGGGAAGTCATTGGAGAGTGGAACAAGAAGGGTCTCTTCCGTTCTTAGTTCTTACACGGCTTGCTTTGGCCATGTTATCATTGACCCCAAGTAGAAGAGGGATAACGGCCATGTTATCACTGACCCAAGTAGAAAAGGGATAACAAAGTCGTTGCCCAGGTGGCTGTGATAGTTTTGGGGTGGTTCCTGGCATGACCTCACTTGGAAAGGGAGGAAAAGGTGTAGGATGCTCACAATGCTAACATATTTCATCTTGCAGCTGTTGGCTCTCATTGCTTTAGCAAAATTTGATACGGTAATCTTTCTTGTACATCAAAATAACTCCCAAGTAAATAAAGGGGTAACAGGGCCAAATGAGACTATTTAAAAATATATATATAATGATTCTTTTTCATGAAAGGATCAAGGTCAATTCAAACCTCCCCCTCTATGCTGGTGCCCCGCCCCACACCCTCCCACAGCGCAACCAATAGAACCCCCCAACCCTCCTAGAGTCATCAAAATGGGCCATGGCCTGCGGACCGACCTATTTAAGGCCTTAAAATAGTAGGATTGGGTTAGTATTTTGACAATTTATTTAACAAAAAGACCTATTAATCCGCCCCGTTTATGGTCCGCCCACAGATTGGTCAGTTTATTTAAAAAATATATATATAATCACATAACTATTAAATGCTAAAAAAAAAAATTAATATTAAAATAAGTCATGTAACTGATTTTTTATTAAGCCGCCCATCTTTTTTTTCTTAATGTTCCTATTTGATGGTGAGTTTATCAAAAGGACTTTTTTGGCTCGATCCTAATGGATCCAGGCCGTGAAGGACCGATCCGTTTTGACGGCTCTAAACAATCTGCGACTCGCCGGCCCTTTTCTCTCTCTCACAATTCACGTGGAGGAAAGAGAAGAAATCATTTCTGAAAAAGGAGGAATTCAGAGATATTTTGGGAAGATCATGCGGAGTTGAACTCAGCGGGTGGATCATAGCAACAGAAGCAAAATACTTCGGGCAGTAGCCAGTAGGGTTTAAAATCTTTCTTCAAGATGTCTGTATTAGTTATTTGGTAATTGGCAAGAAAAATTTAAAAATTGTTTAGCAAATGAAGCACACATTGAATATAATAACTAATATCATGGATTCATTTGTCGAGACATAGCAGCTTCAAAGTACAACGCATGGGGGAGCGCCATCAAACTCCTCGTTGGTCATGTCAGAAAATTGGTTGATGGCAAGTGTATACGAGTGATCGCCAGCTCTATTAAAAGACTCGATGTACTCATAGTTATCCTTGAAGATTTGGAATCGTCGCTCTTTCTCTGCTGCATCCGAATAGACCCGCCCATACTTGGCCATCCACTGCTCAAACTTTACCCGCATGGACATGTCTCCAATAGCACGAGCTGTGGCTCCAGAGGCCCAAACACCCAGAAGTAACAACACAAGCACAAAACATCGATGAGCCATTGCTGTGAATAAAGATTGTATGTTAATGCTATGTGGATATATACAAGCTGTCAATGATTCAAATCCTAATGATAAGAAAAAGGTACAGCAAATATGGAAAAATCATTTAATTATGGTCAAAATAAGAAGACAATCTAATTTGTCTTCATCATGATTGGAAGGTGATCCAGCTTGTTTCCAGCAATGATGCCCTTGGAAGAATGAACAGCTAAAATAAGAAAGAAGCAGAGGTCTTCATTGCCTCTTACGATAACTATGAATGGCGATAATTCTCGTTTCAAAATGTCAGGCCATTGGTGTATATGAATAAAAAATGTTAAATGTTAATAGGATGGAACCTGCAGCATTTTTTTATTTGAAAACTAAACAGGGACCTGGCTCTGAATAAATTTTATGCCCGGCGAATAACTTTGAAAAATTACCAAGTATTCAATTCAAATCAACTTTTGGTAATAGTTGAAAGTGACAGAACAAGATTTGGCTCTCAATGAAGCTGATCAGTGGGTTAAGTGACCCGATAGTGTTGCAGGGTATCAAGAGTCTGGACATCAAGAAACCTGCTTGAGAGGATTGTTGTCCTACAAAATAAATCTCAATATAAAAATAAAATCATAAGATGAAAATTGTTTATCTAAAACTTTCTATTGGGGCAGAAGTCTCATATCAAATCCAATGAATTCCTCTTCCATGGATCCCTAGGTCCAATTAGAGAGAAAGAAGGTAGAGAAACAAACGAGAAGAGAGAGTAGAGGCCGGTGGCTGGTCAGCCACAGCAGCGTCTGGCGAGGGCGACGACCCTGACCAAAGCCATGGCCGGCACTGGTCTAAGAAGGAAAACAAGGGAAAGAAGGCGCGGAACAGGGGAGACCCTGTTCATGCCTAATCCGGCGGCTCGCCGGACAAAATCCGGGCGGCGACGGCGGCGGCACAAATACCATGAAGAAGAAAGGAGGAAGGTTTAGCAACCTTACTTTCGCCGCCGGTGAGCTCTTCAGGGCCAAAACAGCGGTTGAGAACCTCCACGAAGAACTCAAATTCCGGCAAATCGAGAGATCTCAAATCAGCTTTTATAAACAAAATCGGACTCTAAGAACAAGAGTCCTTCCACAGGACTCATAGGAGGGATTTTTTTTTATTACTTTTTTACTAATTATTTCTAAAAATACCGCCTCGTCCAACTTATTTCCAAAACTACCGTGGCGATTTCACGGCCACGTAATGGACGTTCAGTCCACCTGGAAATCGCCTCTCCAAGTAGCAATTTCCATTTTTTTTTTTTTTGGGCGAACGGAGGAGGCAGAAATGGAGGGGGCGGCGGAGAACGCACCGTGAGGGGGAGGGGGGTGGGATTTGGGGGTCAGCGGGGGGTGGCACGAAGGGGGCGGTGGAGAACACACCGCGGGGGTGAGGGGATGGGGTTTGGGGGCCAACCGGGGGGTGGCACGGAGAAGTCGCGGGTGGTTTTCGCTTTTTTTTTTTTTTTTTTTTGGGCGAACGGAGGGGAGGGGAGCACGGCCGGGGTCTGGGGGGCGGTGTCGGAGCAGCAAGGGGCCACGGGGGGAGGGGAGCGCGGAGCAGCGACGGGCGGCACGGTCACGAGAGGGGAGGCGCGGAGGAGTGGCGGTGGCGCCGCGTGGGGGGGGGAGAGGGGAGGCACAGAGGGGCTGCGGTGCCGCCGCGCGGGTCGGCCGCCGGCGGAGGAAGGTCGGCGGGGGGGCGGGGGGGTTGGGAGGAAGGGAAGGGAGAAAATGAGGGGAAAAAAATAAAAAGAAAAAAAGAAAAGAAAAATATAATTATAAATTATAAATAATTTTGAGAAAAAAATTATTTTAAAAAAATATTTTTTTAAAAAATATTTTTAAAAATTAATAATTTATAATTATTTTTAAAAACTAATTTTAAAAAAAATTATTTATTATTGAAATCGTCACTTAGTATGTAATTTTATTGGAATCGATATTTGAATCGGTGATTTCACTAAAATCGTGATTTGAGACGGTGATTTTTCTAAATAGTAATAATATATTATTTTTAAAAAATAATTTAAAAAAAAATGGTTAAGGTCTGGAGATGGTGATGCGATGAGCAGGATGCCAGCACTGGGGGTAGAGTGCACAGAACCGGAGATTAAATCAAACCAAGAAGGCAAATCTAGCCTAGAAATCAAATTAAAGAAGAAAGACTATTCAAGAATCCATGGCAGGAGAGTATACACTAGAGAATATAAGGACCTTATGTGTGGCCTGTCATTTTGACGTCACCAAGGTAATTTTGGTCTAATATTTTTTATTTCCAAAAGTACCCCCAACTTATTCTAATACTACTTCCATTTGCAAACGCCTTCACGATAATCTTAAGTTTTTTTTTGTCCTCATCCTCGTTAAGCATCGCTCAGCCCGTTGTGTCTTGGTGACGTCAGAATGATCGACCGTGGGTCAGACTGACAGCCCGACCCATACGATGCTGCCGCCGCCCCTTCGCACCCCCTTCCCCCCACGCGATGCTACCTCCTCACCTCCGCGCGTCCCCTCCCGCGATCGTGCCGCCTGGCGCTACTCCGCGCTCCCCTCCCCCCGCGGCTCCCCACCGACCGCACTCCGGACCGCCCCCGAAGATGGAGGGCTTGAAAATCAAATTAAGAATTAAAAAAGAAAGACTGTCTAAAAATCTATGACAGGAGAGTATATGATGGAGAATATGAGGACCTATGTGTGGCTTGTCATTCTAACGTTATTAAGGCAATTTCAAGTTTCTTAGAAAAAAATTCAAACAAGGTAGAGACTCTACCATGGGGCAACTATATCACCCTACCATAAAACGACTTTCTTTTCCCTACTCAATAAATATTTTTAAAATTTATTTTTTTATTATAAAAAATAATAAAATAAATAAAATAAAAAATAAATAAAATAAATAAATTATAAATAAAATTATAAAATAAAATAAATTATTTAAAAATATTTTTAATTTTTTATTCTTTTTTTAAAAAATAAAATATTTTTAATTATTTAAAAATAAATTATAAAAATTTTTTAAAAAATATATTTTTTAATTTTTTATTATTTTTTTCTCCTTCTCCTTCCCCTGCACACCACAATCGTGGCGATTTTCTAGTCAATTTTCTAATCTGTGTTGCAGCTGCAGTAGACTCAAACTCATAATGGATCGACGATTTCAGTAAAATCATCATTTGGATGGATAATTTTAAAAAAATTATTTTAAAAATATTTTTATTGAAATCACTGGTCCAAATGACGATTTCACTGAAATCACAGGTCCAAATGGCGATTTCAGTGAAATCGCCGGTCCAACTGGTGATTTCAGTGAAACCGCACGCCCAAGTGACGATTTTAATTAATAATAAATTATTAATTTTAAAAATATTTTTTTTAAAATATTTTTTTAAAAAAATATTTTTTAAACTATTTTTTAAAAAAATTTATTTATAATTTATATTTATGTTTTTCTTTTCTTTTTTTCATTTTCTTTTTTTCCCCTCATTTTCTCCCTTCCCCGCCTCCCACCCTCCCGATCGACCTTCCTCTGCCGACGGCCAACTAACACAGTGCCACCGCCACGCCTCCATGCCTCCCCTCCCCCACCCTCCGCGCAGTGCCACTGCCGTGCCTCCCCTCCCACAATTGAGCCGCCCGTCGCTACTTCACGCTCCCCTCCCCTGGTGGCCCTCCGCCCATCGCACCTTCGACATCGCCCCTGGCCGCATTCCCCTCTCGGCACCACCCCCCAGCCCGCCTGCCGTGCTTCCCTCCTCTCCCTTCTGTTCGGCCAAAAAAAAAGAAGAAAATAAAAATCATATCGATATAAAAAGCATTTTTGAAAATAAGATGGGGGTGGGGTACTTTTGAAAATAAAAAATAAAAAATAATTAAAAAAAAAACCCTCAGAGGAGTCGCCTTCTTTCCTTCCTTTCCCCAACTCACGTGCGAGGTACGTGAGTCAATTTCACTTTGGGCCGTGTGAGCCCAAAATGAAAGTTGAGCCCGGTCAAATGGACCAACCCTCATAATGAGATACAGCAAATATGGAAAAATCATTTGATTATGGTCATAATAGGAAGGTAATCAAATTTGTCTCAAGAAAGTGATCCAGTTCGTTTCAAGCAATGCTTCCTAAGAATGAATAGCTAACATAAGGAGAGTAGAGGTCATGATAGCCTCTTATGACAACTATGAACGGCTCCATTTTCATGAATTGAAACATGTTGGGATATACCGACCGACGACCCCGACCGACCGACTGGCCGACTCCGACCGACTCCGACGGCCGACCGACCGACTGGCCGATCGACGGACGACACCGACGGCCGACCGACCGACGGCCGACCGACCGACTCCGACGGACGACTCCGACGGACGACTCCGGCCGACCGACCGACTGGCCGACTCCGACCGACTCCGACAGCCGACCGACCGACTGGCCGACCGACGGACGACTCCGACCGACTCCGATGGCCGACCGACAGACGACACCGACTGGCCGACTCCGACCAACTCCGACGGCCGACCGACCGACTGGCCGACCGACCGACTCCGACTGGCCGACTCCGACGGCCGACCGACCGACTGGCCGACCGACCAGGAAGTCTGATGGCCGACTCTCGCAACATGCCCTGCTGACCATCGGAGGGGCCCGAATCTCCACCCGACGCCACTCTGCTGGCCACCGACCTAGGGTCGACCGACTCCTCCGATCGCCGTACAGCCGCTAGACCTTGTCAGCTCTGACAGCGACATGCGGCACGGCTACCTAGGGGCATTGTCCCGCCGAGGGCATCGTCAACCCTGGTAATTTGACAGCCGCACGGCGACGTGACACTTTCACGGCGACTCTGACAGTCCACAGTGAGTTGACAGTTCCTCACTTGTCCGCGCCATTAATGACGGCGCCATACCGTGCTCCACTATATATACCGGGGAAGGCAACAGTGCAAGGGATCGATCCGCCCGTCTCTCCCACATACGCAGGCTCACTCCTCTCTCTCTCTCTCCCCCTCAGAGCTCTCTGTCTACATTTCACTGTTGCCCAGTCACCTCTCTGACTTGACCGTCGGAGGGTCCCCGTCGGAGCCACCTCCGGTCAGTGCGGACTTTCTTTTGCAGGTGCACGCTTCCCGGCGATCGGGCGACGAGGCGATTGGCCGCAATAGATTGGCGCGCCAGGAAGGGGACAGCATGACAAAGACAAGAGCTCAACGATCGAGAGTCACTGGGTCGGCTAGGCGCTCTTCCCGCCGGGAAGAGGCCTCCCCGCCACCACCGGCGGCGGAGCCTAGCTCTCCGCGCCCTGCAGTGACCATGGAGGCCCAGATCGCGGCCATCGTACGGCAGATGACCGTACTGACCGACGCAGTCAAAAGCCTCCAGCAGCAACCGACGGCCTCGGCCTCTGAAGGCAAAAGGCCCCGACCAACACGGCCGATCGTCGATCGCCAAATCAATGGCTCGATCATCGATCGCCGAACCGACGGCCTCGGCCTCTGAAGGCAAAAGGCTCCGACCAACACGGCCGATCGTCGATCGCCGAATCAACGGCTCGATCACCGATCGCCGAACCGACCGCCTCGGCCTCTGAAGGCAAAAGGCCCCGACCAACACGGCCGATCGTCGATCGCCGAATCAACGGCTCGATCATCGATCGCCGAACCGACGGCTTCGACCTCTGAAGGCAAAAGGCTCCGACCAACACGGTCGATCGTCGATCACCGAATCAACGGCTCGATCACCGATCGCCGAACCGACGGCCTCGGCCTCTGAAGGCAAAAGGCCCCGACCAACATGACTCGATCATCGATCGTCAAACCGATGGCCTCGGCCTCTGAAGGCAAAAGGCCCCGACCAACACGGCCGATCGTCGATCGCCGAATCAACGGCTCGATCACCGATCGCCGAACCAACGGCCTCGGCCTCTGAAGGCAAAAGGCTCCGACCAACACGGCTCGATCACCGATCGCCGAACCGACGGCCTCGACCTCTGAAGGCAAAAGGCTCCGACCAACATGGCCGATCGTCGATCGCCGAATCAACGGCTCGATCACCGATCGCCGAACCGACGGCCTCGGCCTCTGAAGGCAAAAGGCCCCGACCAACATGACTCGATCATCGATCATCAAACCAACGGCCTCGGCCTCTGAAGGCAAAAGGCTCCGACCAACACGGCTCGATCACCGATCGCCGAAATCGACGGCCTCAGCCTTTGAAGGCAAAAGGCCCCGACCAACATGGCTTGATTGCCGATCGCCGAATCTATAACTCCATCGTCGGCCTGATCGACGAATCGTCGAACCGATTGCTCAATCTACGAGGACATATCGGATTCTACGGTGGAGATTGAAGGAGCGGAATATCTACGACGGCCCCCACCTTTGAAGGTAAAGGGCTTCGACTAATGCGGCTGGCTAACTTGCCGACTTAGCTTCGACTAAGAAAGGCAAAATGCCAAGACGACCGCAGTCGCATTCGCGACATACCGATCTGGTCACGACCGATCGAAGGATATTCGGCTTGCCACCGTTTATCATACATCCTGACGCATACGTCCGACCAAGGACCGGACAACGGATATTCGACTTGCCATCGTTATCCTATACGTCGGATGCTACTCGACTATCAGATTCTGCGGAATGATCGTGTCGACGAGCAACGTTCGGAGGTTGGCCGACCTCCGACCCGACGTGCATGCTCGGCCTACAGTCGGGACGACCGATATTGGATCGTTCGTTGATGTGATCGCCAGAGTCGGAGCAGGAAAAGACGGAAAACCACTCCTTTCGTCCGAAGCCGTCGCCCACGTGTTCACGCGAGCCAACACGACATCGGGCTCAGGAGTGGGGGGGCTACTGTTGGGATATACCGACCGACGACCCCGACCCCGACCGACCGACTGGCCGACTCCGACCGACTCCGACGGCCGACCGACCGACTGGCCGACCGACGAACGACACCGACGGTCGACCGACCGACCGACCGACTCCGACGGACGACTCCGGTCGACCGACCGACTGGCCGACTCCGACCGACTCCGACGGCCGACCGACCGACTGGCCGACCGACGGACAACTCCGACCGACTCCGACGACCGACCGACCGACTGGCCGACCGACGGACGACACCGACTGGCCGACTCCGACCAACTCCGACGGCCGACCGACCGACTGGCCGACCGACCGACTCCGACTGGCCGACTCCGACGGTCGACCGACCGACTGGCCGACCGACCAGGAAGTCTGATGGCCGACTCTCGCAACATGCCCTGCTGACCATCGGAGGGGCCCGAATCTCCACCCGGCGCCACTCTGCTGGCCACCGACCTAGGGTCGACCGACTCCTCCGATCGCCGTACAGCCGCCAGACCTTGTCAGCTCTGACAGCGACATGCGGCACGGCTACCTAGGGGCATTGTCCCGCCGAGGGCATCGTCAACCCTGGTGATTTGACAGCCGCACGGCGACGTGACACTTTCACGGCGACTCTGACAGTCCACAGTGAGTTGACAGTTCCTCACTTGTCCGTGCCATTAATGACGGCGCCATACCGTGCTCCACTATATATACCGGGGAAGGCAACAGTGCAATCGATCCTCTCCGTCTCTCCCACAAACGCAGGCTCGCTCCTTTCTCTCTCTCTCTCAGAGCTCTCTGTCTACATTTCACTGTTGCCCAGTCACCTCTCTGACTTGACCGTCGGAGGGTCCCCGCCGGAGCCGCCTCCGGTCAGTGCGGACTTCATTTTGCAGGTGCACGCTCCCCGGCGATCGGACGACGAGGCGATTGGCCGCAACAAAACATGTTTTTTTGTTTCAAATGGCAGGCCATTGGTGTATTTGAATAAGAAATGGTAATATGATGGAACCTGTGGCATCAACTTTGGTATTTAATTTTAAAACTAAACTGGACCTTGCCCTGAATAAATTTTATGCTCGGGAATAACTATGAAAAATTACCAAGTATATAAACAAATTCTAGAAAATCTATCATTAACAATCCCATTGACCATGCACTGACCAAATCTTAGATGTGTGGATCATCGCATCCTCATAACTGGGCTAATAGTCACAAACATCTCAATATATTAGCATACGTAGCCTGATTATACGTTCCAAAATGAAGTGAATCAACAACAATATGAAAAATGGAGAATATGCTAGTGAATCAGATGTTGTATGGTAGTGAATCAAAACTGAAATAAAATTCACCCCATCTCCTCCATTGACCAAATCAGATCTTATATGGTAGTGAATCTTTTTCTTTCTTCTTCTTCTTTTTTTTTATTTTTTGGGAAATGTGAATCCTCCTTACACTTCACCCATTCCTAATTAACTCAAGGATGCAAGAGAAATAATATTTTGGCAAATGTTGTCAATACCTACATTTTTGGCTAATATTAGAATAATGAGTGCTCACTTCTAACCTGAAAATTGAGGGTCAAATTCATTGTTAGGAAAGCTCCTCACACCAATAAAAAATGGCAACCCTAGAGTTTCATAAACATCCATGTGCCTACTATGTAGTTGAGTCAAATGAAATCCAATATGGATTTTGGAGCATGACATGATTGTCTAGGTAACACAAGCTCATGAAAAGATCAGCATAGTTGTGAATGAAAGACGATAATTTGTGTTCATATTTGATCAATGGTTTCTTGGTGTTGTTCCAATAGAGAAGTAGAAATGAAGTCTCAGAAAAAGTCCCTCTATGCTCATCTCTCTTACATAATTAGTAACAATATATTATCTTAACTTTCTCTTACAACTTTTAGATGATGCTTTGTTGCTTCAAAAGATGAGAGGAACCAAAGTTGGCGCATGGAGGCTTCCACAGGAACTGGGAACTGTATCTTGAGAACTTATACAAGTGGGATCTGTTGCCATTAGAATCTGAAGTAAATATTAAGATCAGTAGGTGACTGAGGTGATGGGCTGAGGTTGGTTGCGCTTTGAGCTGGAGAGTGGTAGCTAACAACTAGAATGCCAATGGGGAATCTAGTTGAACTGTTATGATCTAGGACAGACATAAAAATGAACTCTTCTTATAGTAATTTGTATGATGGCGAACTATTTGATACTCTAGTCAGCTGAATTCTATAAAAACAGCAAAAGAGAGAGATGCAAAATATTAAAAGAGAGTAGAGTAGACAATGACTTATCTAAGGGACTTCTAGTTCCCCTTTAATATAGAATGGTGTCGCAATCTGTTATCAAGATTACCGGGATGTGCACTACTAACTAGAAGATTTGATAAATTGAATAAATTGAACCATTCAAGAATAAACATATATCTATAGAAATCAGTGAACAAAATATTCAATAATTGAACCAGAAGATTTATCGACGAATCCCATAACATAGTCCTAATGTGATTGGTCACATAAGAAGCAATTCAATTGGTTGTTGCATTAACTTTTCTGTATACATGTAACCTCAATGGAAAGAAATGTTTGCACCAATCTCTAACAATCCCATAGAAGGGGATGGAATTTGATGTCAGCATGATATGGATCTAAAAGTCATCTAATAAATGTAAAGGAGTCTCCCTCTAAACAAATATGGAATGCCCTTAATATCTATGTGGCATAAACTCCTCTCATACCTCATACAGCTCCACCATTAGAACAGTCATGTTGGACTCATTTGATTTGTGAGAAGAACTTTTCTTCCTAGAAAGTTACTTCCTGAGAATAGGATTTTAATATGTTTGGTTGATCATGGGAAGGTGACTTATTATAAAGTAACTTATGTTTGAATGAGTACTTATTTTCTTAGAAAAACTATATAAAATACCTATTATATCCTTAGTAAATATAAAACCATATATTTTTACTCATAAACTTTATATAAATATTAATATTATATTTATATTAATATAAATATAATATTAATATATTATAATATAATATTAGACCATAATAATTTATTGTGTTAATATAATACTAATATATTAATATTATATTAATATAATATGAATATTTTAATATAATAAATTTATTAATATAGATATAAATATTATATTATATTAATATAAATATTATATTAATATTAATATAAATATTATATTAATATAAATATTAAAATAATAATAAATATTAATATTATATTTATATAAATATTAAGATAATATTAATATAATTTTATATTACTATTTAGTATTTCATTCTAACCATCTATTGATATTTTACTAAATTTTAACAATAGATCTTAAAAGAGTATTTTAAGAAAGAAAAAAGTATCACCACTTTTCATATCACGGGAAGTGCCAAAACGCATCTCCCCTATAGATTTTCATTTTTCATGAAATGTAGAAAATGATTTCTCATGGGAAGTACTTTTTTTACTCTCTTTCCTCTTAAAACTCCAACTAAACAAGAGACTCTTCCTCTACTTCCCAGAAGTATCTTTCCCCCCTCCACTTTTTGTCAACTAAACGAGTCCATTAAGGAGGTGTTTGCTCGGAGGGAATGGGGGTCTGAAATCAAAATCGGAATGGATGACTTTCATTCTAACCACTTGGTTGGGAGAAGTCCCATTCCGATTCTGATTCCAGGATGGAATGGGAATGGCTCAATCTATATAGAACTCAATCCCTACTCTCCTCTATATATTCAAATTTCTATTTTAATTTCGATTCTGATTTCGATTCCGATCACAAACCAAATGATTCGGACGATTTGACCATTCTGATTCCGATTTTAAGCCATTTCGATTTCCATTCTTATTCTGATTTTCGTTACCAACCAAATACCTCCTTAAGATCTTGACACTACTTAAAGCTATCAAAGCACCACCAACAATCTTGATAATAAAGTCAGCTCCACCAAGAGTATATCTCTTCTATGCACTGCTATCAAAGGTAATCTTGAGAAAACGGGGAGATGGTGGCTCCCAAGAAAAATAATAACCTCGAGATATTCATCAGCCTAGTGGAAGCCTTTAATAAAATTAATCAGCCACCCTATCACATACCTTCAAAAATACATTGATTCTTATATAGCTAGTCAGATAGGATAAACAATGTAACAACTTGAAAGGTCTTTGGAAACTCCATGCATGGGCGAGAAGTATATGGACAGCATTGGGCACCTCACATTTTTCAAAGCATGATGAGCAGTCAAGCATGCCTATGGATCGACTACTATTTGTTTATCGGATTCTCCAATTTGGGCCACTCATCATGCTTAATCTTGGAAAATTTGTGACGCCAATCGAGGGATTTAATTCACTCTGTTGAACCTGACCCAAGCCCTTTCTTTCACGCCATGCAGTAAATTGCGTGAAATTGGTTAACTCAAGGGAGTTTACTGTATGCCGATGTGATCAAGTAGTGCACATGGAGATGAAGCAAAGTTCTACATACTAATTGGGATATTAGTCATGCCATGCCCATGTATTACTTTATGTACTCTCCTTTAACATGCTGATGTAGTAGATCATGGTTGTCAGTCATATGCTAGTATGTGCATGGGCAAATTAAGCATCTTCCTACCAGGATTGTGGAGGATAATCACAGGAGCATCACCAAATAAGGTTCTCAAAAATGAGAAGTTTTGGAATTGTTTAAGCTCCCTTTGATTTTTTGCTAGACTATTAATCTATTAAAAAAAATAGAGATGGGAAAAAGAAAAAAATAGAACAAATTAATATTGACCTATTGTCGGTCAAGCTTTTCTCACCATCTAGGATGAGCATATCAAAAGCTTTTTTGCATGTTTTCAAGGTAAAGGGATAGATGTGAGGATGTGCTACAGATACTTGAGTAGCCAGAAAGGAGACTTTTGAAATGAAGATGATTCGAATATACAACATAGGTCAATATGTTTTGATCTAGAGGAACTTTCGTTATTGTCATACTGTCCATCCAAAGATGGATGGATAGGATAAGATGAGGTTATTTGGGGCTATGATAGAAGAGATTTACTATTATCGCTACTACTAAATTAGAGTTCTACCAGTAATCTAGAAGCAAAGTAAAATAAAGATAAGAAAATAAGAGATAAACCGGATTCATTGATACATGAAGATCTTTTCTCCGAATACATTCCATCTTATTTCTACTATGACATAAACAACATAATAACTGCTTGCTTCCATGATGATGGCCGATGTTCAACCTCCATTTCTAGTGGTTTTGGTAACTTACACCGGTTGTTCTCATATTTTGCACATCAGTTAGAAGGGTTGGACCTTGTTCTACTTGTTAGCTCAAAAATCGCGTCCTATCGATTAGCCTTCATCTAGCCTATCCCATTTCCCTCTACTTGGCCAATAGTACATTTCTTTACACTTTGAGAAGTCCAGGCTGAAGCAGGACATGCATGTTAGAGTACCTACATAAACTACATAAAAAAGAACATCGACGTTCTCCCAGTTGTTGTTGGCGTGCAACCAATGGACTACAACCAGATATAACTAGCGAGAAGATTTATGGCAGAGGGAAGTCATTGAAAAGAGTAGAAAGAAGGGCCCCTACCATTGAGCTTGTACGATGCACAACGCATTGTCCACCGTGCAAGAGACGGCAGCACGTGGATGCATGCTCATTGTGCGTGGCCATACGTGACCGTCTATCACACGATAGACGGAGCATACCGTATAGTGCATAGCAGAGGATCCGTGCGGTTCTTACACGGCTAGCTTTAGCCTAGCTAGTCCTATTGCGTATGGATGTCATCATTGACTCCAAGTAGAAAAGGGATAGCAAAGTCCTTGCCCAGGTGGTTAATGTAATAGTTTCAGGGTGGTTCCCAGTTGGACCTCACCTCGAAAAGGAGGAAGACGTGTAGGGTGCAGCTCACAACGCCAACATCTTTCCGCTAGCAGCTATTGGCACTCAATTCCTTCAGCAAAATATGATCCAGAAATCTTTCTCAAGATGACTGTATTCGTTATGTGGTGATTGGCAGAACAACAGAAAATTGTTTACCAAAATGAAGGGCGCATTGAAAATAATAACTAATATCATAGATTCGTTTGTCAAGACATATAGCAGCTTCATAATACAATTTCTGGTAGGAGCAAGTCTCGACAATATTAATTACACCCTTTGCTTCAAAAGGCACTATTACATAAAATTTATTACATGGCAAAATCATAAAAATTATTATTCCTTTTTTTTATTGTTAAGATTCCTCTAACTTGTGGATAAGATGCCATATAGAGTAGAAGATTCTTGGACTTATTTTGTTGGGTATAGAGGTTCCTTGGCAAGACTACAAAGCCCTTCGCCGTATGATTCAACGTTACGCTTGATGTACATGAATCCATTCTCACCCCATCCTTCACCATATGAATTCTTCAATCGCCAATATTCAGTATCATCATCATCGTAATATGTCCCGTAACCAACAATCGTCATAGCGTGGCTAAAACAAGAATCGCACGGACCTTCGAAGAGGCCTCCGCCGTACCGCTTGAAGTTTCTCCCGTGAGCACAAATGGAAATGGAAACAGGCTGGTTCGCGACTGCCTGCATGAGCGCAGTCTCGTTATTTGGAGGCACGAACTCGTAGCCGCTAATCGTAGCTGCCAGATATAAGGTCTCGTTGGCGGCGCATGAGCCGGTGACTGCTTTGTAAGTGTAATTTACTTCCGATGCTATGCCTCCATTATTGATGACGTAAATAAAGGCGTTGCTCACCCATCCCCCCTTGCATCCAAGGCTATTAGGATCACAGTCCATAATTTGTTGTGGCGCCAGAGGGATCAAATTGCCGGTCTTGATTTGAGAGATCCCTTCGATGGCAGCTACAGCAGAGAATGCCGTGCAGCTCCCTGCGTGGTTGTTTGAGATAACATTTTTTTTTTTTTTTGTTTTGTATCCCATTCTCTTTAAATTTAAATAACGTATCAATCGTACGTTCTTGAGAATAATAACTCATTGTACACTACATCTTACCACAGTTGCCTTGATTCTTGGCGTTAGTGACTGCGCCCTTGCTTGCCCAGTCCACCTCGTCAGGCAAGTCGTCAAAGTCGGCATACCGAAAGCTTCCGGTCGCGGACTTTGGACGCTCAGACTCTCCTCCTCCAGCGCAAGGGTAAGAGGTGTCGACTTCGTCATCAGTCATGTCTGCGAAATTATTGAGGGCAAGCGTATAAGTATATTTACCAGCTTTATTGAATGACTCAATGTACTCATAGTTATCCTTGAAGATTTGGAAACGTCGCTCCTTCTCTGTTGCATCCGTGTAGAATCGCTCATACTTGGCCATCCACTGCTCAAACTTTGCGCGCATGGGCACGTCTCCAATAGCACGAGCCGTAGCTACAGTGAACATAACACCCAGAACTAACAACACAAGTATGAAACATCGATGAGCCATTACTGTAAATAACGCAGGAAAATTGAGGAGGGGATGAAATCTCTCCGTATTCAATTGTATATCACTGCTATGTCTATATATAATGATTTAAATCGTAATATTAAGGAAAAGGTACAGCTAATATAAAAATTAAAAAAAAAAATCATTTAATTATGGTCATAAGATTAGTCTTTATTATGATTGGAAGGTGATCCAGCTCCAATGAATCAGATCTTATATAGTAGTGAATTCGAACCAAAATAATTCACCCGATCTCCTCCATTAACCAAATCAGATCTTATATGGTAGTGAATTTTTTTTTTTTAGTAAATGCGAATCCTCCATTCACTTCGCCCATCACAGATCTGATTCGCCGGCATACGTATTCTCCACCATATCATTACCGTTCCATTTTCCATATTATTGTTGATTAACTTCCTTTAATTTCATAGCAAATTATCTGACTATATATTGATAAGTAATTGAATACAAAGAGATTAATGCATCTTCTCCTTTGTTTTTCCCTTTTTCTTCATCGATCATCATCACCATCCTCATCATCATCATAGGAATGTTTAGATATAGTTCCAAGCAAACTCTTCCCTCTAGGTTTAGATAATGCTCTTGGCAATTTTATGCCTCAACCTCCCCAACATAATCATTTCAAGAATAAAACCAATTGTGTCATATCTTCATGGTGCACCATGATGTCCCTGTGTTCATATATCAAATTGGAATATGTACAAAGTAAAAAGTATCGTACAATCTTAGGATTTCATGGTTGGAACTCTTTACTGAATACTGTGGAAAGAAAGAAATAGAAGAATATTTCATTTTGAAGCTCAATTTCCCAATGCCTTGTATGAAAGGTTCGTCTCCACAGTCCGAGAATGAACGCTTTGTGGTTCAGATCAGCATAATCGTGGACTGCTTGAGGCTCTAGTGGTACTCAAAAATTAAAGCACTAACCATATATAAAATTTGGGATGGCCTCAACTCTAAAAAAATTGTTCTCGGCTCAAAAATATGAAGACAGTCTGGAAACAGGAACAGGGACAGATTTCGTGAAGGCAAGGAGATCCAAACCTCGTATTTGTGGGATCCGGAATTTATTTCTTTCAGCATGGACCCCATCCTCCTTCCATGGATCACACTGTTCTAGCACGTTTTCTGATACACCACCGGCACTAAAACAATGTCATGGGACAACCTCTGATGGTCCCAACAATCTCTATAATTAAGATCACTCTTCTATGAGCGCTCTGTACCTCTTTATTTTACAAATGGAAAGGGTGGCATATCTTTCCACTTAATCCAAAAAAAAAAAAAAAAGTGTCGTACAATGATATCAAAGAACAAGTTAAACCATCTCAACCAAAACCAAAAACACATGCCAGAATTCTAATCCAAGACGATATAAATCATGATTCCATGAAAAAGATGCAAAAGTTTTCATGATAAACATATTCTGGTAATAAATACACGAACCAATTGAAGCAATCATTAGTTTGCATCCTCAAACATAAACTTAAGCAGCTCAAAGTGGTATAATGATGGATAAGCCTTTTAGCAATCAGGACTTGAAGCATATGAATCCGTAGATATTTGGATTTCCCAGGTAACACCAGTAAATAAATAGCTAACCGAAGCAGAATTAAATTCATGGAGTCCAAAAAACGATGGAAATATGTGGATTGAAGAATAAATGGGTTTAAACAAGGCAACAAAATCTTCAGGATTCTAATTTCTAACTAAAACTAAATAAAAATTCCACATATTTAGGGCTAATACTCATGATGAGGCGAACATAGCCGTCATGAATTCACTCTAGCCGCGCAAACAGCATTTCACCGACCCTCATTGAAACATGGTCAGTTTATATTGCCGTATTGCGATGCTTTAGGCCTGTTGTGTCTAACGAAAAATTGTATTGAGCAATAAATTTAACGAAAAATTTATGCAAAACTGCATCACATAAAATCATGTTAATTGACTTTTCAATTCAAATCAACTTTTGGTAATTGTTGAAAGTGACAGAAAAAGATTTGGATCTTAATATAGCTGATAAGCAGTGTGCTTCATTGACTCAAGTAATAGAAGTAGCTCCGAACGACAGTTAATAAGATAAATTATAATATAACTAAATTATATATATCTTTAATTTCTTAACTTTAAGCATAAAACTCAAAGATGTCATTTGTTAAAGTCATCTGCGGTACATATTTTTCATTCAAACTTTCCAAATTAACTTAAAGATACAAGCAAAATAATATTTTACAAAGTTTTTTCAATTAGGTACTATATATTTTGCCAATACTAAAACAATGAATTCTCACTTCTAACCTGAAAATAAATGGTCAAACTCACTGTTAGAAAAAAAAATGGCAACCTTAGAATGTCAAAATGCCAACATCTTTCTGCTAGCAGCTGCAGTCAATCACTCCAAGGCATTAAAAGGAATGAGCTGATTTAAAAAAAAATATATCATGATATCCGTTTCAGTATCTAACCCGTTTAATTAAAGCATGTCATGAACATACGGGATTAAGGTCCATCAACACCTCCCATAGGAGCAGAAGCAAAATATTTTGAGGCAGTAGGGTTCACGTGGACCTTGTTCCGTGATATAGCATACATTTATAAATGACATACAGATACTACAAGCAAATAGGGCAAATTAATTCTCTATAGTATTATATTCATTCTGTTCAGTACTAAGGTCATAAGAAGGGAGAAGTAATTCTCCACTTCTCGTATGGCATAGAAACCTCTTCATATGATGGCCAAACGTGCAAAGCCACCAATGTCCTTACCATATGATAACGAAAATGTTAGGATTTGACGCCTCGAGATTCAGCCCACATTGAGCCCACAGCGAGGTTCGCGGCGAAAAACGGAGTCCAACGAGACCAAGATCACCTGAATCGGAGCTCGGATGGAGGAGATACGAGCTTTTGAAGTCGGCACGAGAATCGAGGCGGTGGAGGACCGCCGGCGACCGGCGGCGGGCGGCAGCGGCGCGGCTGCAGGCGGCGGCGCGCGGGACGCGCGTCCCAGGCCCGCGTGGGACGCGGGACCCAGGCCCGCGCGGGACGCGCGTCCCAGGCCCAGGCCCGCGCGGGACGCGCGACCCAGCGGCCTGCTGGCCCTTGCCCCGGTCCACCGTGGACCGGGTGGTCCACGACGCGGTCTGTGGACCGCGTGGGCATTTCCCACGCGTTTCTCGAGGTCCACGGCCCTATTTCGTGGACCGGAGCGCGATCGGAGGGCCCAAGTGATTTCCGGTCTTGATCCGACGGTCCAAGGGGTTTTTGGCTTTGATTAAGGAGTCCTAATCCTTCTCTAATCAAGGTTTAAAGTCCGATTATGCCTTTAAAAGCCCTGAGAACGAACAGAAGAGTGGTTTTTCGGTTTCTCGCCGCCGTACGAACCGAGAGGAGAGAGAGAGGCGTGAGGCGCTGTGAGAGAAGGAGCAGGAGGCTCCTGGACAGCGGTCGCCATGCTCTTCAGGGGTTCAGGGGGGTCTCCAAGAGAGAGAGCTTTTGTGAGGGGAACTTCATGTGAGAGAGAATTGGGTGTACAAGGGTTGAGGGTGAGGTCTCCTCTTGTAAAATTTTCTTTTCATAGTGAAGTTTGCATGCCCCGTGGAGGCGAGCCCTTTTGTGGCTGATCCACGTATTTTGATTGTTTTTCCTTTTGTTTTGTTTCTTCTTTCTTCCTGCTGCATCGCGTGGTACTGAAAGGATCTTGGGAGGTGGTGTCCTGGCCAGACATCCACCCAACAAGTGGTATCAGAGCAAGGCGGTACAAGGACGCAGATTGCAGTGGTGGTGAGCAAGACAGAAGATGGAGAAAACAGGAACAATCAGGATGAAGATCAACAAGTTTGATGGTAAGAGCAATTTCTCCTTGTGGCAAGCAAGGGTGAAGGACGTGCTCATCCAACAGGGGTTGATCGATGCTCTCTTGTGCGATGAGAAACCGACCACCATGGAGGTGCGAGATTGGAAACGGCTACAGATGCAGGCGGTGAGTACCATCCGTATGTACCTGGCGGATGAGGTGGTGATCCATGTGCTGAGCGAGACTTCCCCGACGGTGCTGTGGTCGAAGCTCGAGGAGTTGTACATGGCGAAGTCTCTCACCAACACTCTTTTCCTCTGGAGGCAGTTTTACCAACTGCGGATGACTGAGGGACAGAGCGTGCAGGAGCATTTGAGCCACTTCCAGAAGATCCTCACTGACCTTCTCAGCGTTGGCGAGAACGTTGAGGAGAAGACCAGGGCGCTGGTTTTGCTGGCGTCGCTTCCTTCTTCGTACGAGTCCTTGGTGACTGCTCTTCTAGTGGGGAAGAGCACTATCAAGATGGACGAGGTCACCGCGGCGATACTCCAGAACGAGGTTCTCAGGAGGGAGAACCCAGCTTCGAGCTCAGGTGTCGATAGCTCAGCTTTGGTGGCTTCTGGAGGTGCAGGAGGCGGTAGACGGAGCGACAGGAGATCGCATCGAGGGCGGTCTAAGTCCAGGAGGGACTTGAGCAAAATCAGATGTTACCGGTGTGAGGAGTTGGGGCATCTAGCCAGAGATTGCCCTCAACTGAAAAATCGGACGGTGGCTGCTGTAGCGACGGCCGGCAGCGATTCAGATGGAGATGTCTTGGAGATATCTGACGAGGTATCTACTTCTTCCCAGCAGTGGATATTAGATTCTGCATGCCCCTATCATGTGTGTTGCAGAGAGGAGCAGTTTGACTCCCTGGAGAACAGTGAGAGCACTGTATATCTGCCGAATGGATCGAGCTGTGCGATCAGAGGCATTGGGACGGTCAGCTGGAGGACACATGATGGTGCAGTGAGGAGATTGGGGGAGGTCCGATACATACCCGATTTCATGCGGAATCTTATCTCACTTAGCAGACTGGATTCGAGAGGCTACAGGACGGTAGCTGGTGGAGGAATCCTGAGGGTGCTACGCGGCGATAGGATTGTGCTGGAGGGGAAGAAGGGGAGCAGAGGACATTATTACCTGGCAGGGAGCCCAGTGCGAGGTAGAGCATCGGGAGCCAGGTGGAGCCCAGAGCGAGGTGGAGCTCCAGGAGGCGGATCGGGCACGAGACAGGAGACTCGGGAGGACGAGAGGCGACGTCGCAAGGTAAGATTCCTATTGCCGCAGGATGATGCCCCGAGCAGGTCTCAGGTCAGGAGGAGCACAGCATACGACGGAGATGGGATCGAGCAGCCTGGCTCGACTCCCATGTTTGCCCATCCATGATCAGCAGGCGATTGCCCCAGGGCATGGGGGCGAGGAGATCCAGAAGCTCTCGGAGTTTGGAGGATGCCGAATATCAAGTCGAGGTGGAGATTGTTAGGATTTGACGCCTCGAGATTCAGCCCACATTGAGCCCACAGCGAGGTTCGCGGCGAAAAACGGAGTCCAACGAGACCAAGATCACCTGAATCGGAGCTCGGATGGAGGAGATACGAGCTTTTGAAGTCGGCACGAGAATCGAGGCGGTGGAGGACCGCCGGCGACCGGCGGCGGGCGGCAGCGGCGCGGCTGCAGGCGGCGGCGCGCGGGACGCGCGTCCCAGGCCCGCGTGGGACGCGGGACCCAGGCCCGCGCGGGACGCGCGTCCCAGGCCCAGGCCCGCGCGGGACGCGCGACCCAGCGGCCTGCTGGCCCTTGCCCCGGTCCACCGTGGACCGGGTGGTCCACGACGCGGTCTGTGGACCGCGTGGGCGTTTCCCATGCGTTTCTCGAGGTCCACGGCCCTATTTCGTGGACCGGAGCGCGATCGGAGGGCCCAGGTGATTTCCGGTCTTGATCCGACGGTCCAAGGGGTTTTTGGCTTTGATTAAGGAGTCCTAATCCTTCTCTAATCAAGGTTTAAAGTCCGATTATGCCTTTAAAAGCCCTGAGAACGAACAGAAGAGTGGTTTTTCGGTTTCTCGCCGCCGTACGAACCGAGAGGAGAGAGAGAGGCGTGAGGCGCTGTGAGAGAAGGAGCAGGAGGCTCCTGGACAGCGGTCGCCAGGCTCTTCAGGGGTTCAGGGGGGTCTCCAAGAGAGAGAGCTTTTGTGAGGGGAACTTCATGTGAGAGAGAATTGGGTGTACAAGGGTTGAGGGTGAGGTCTCCTCTTGTAAAATTTTCTTTTCATAGTGAAGTTTGCATGCCCCGTGGAGGCGAGCCCTTTTGTGGCTGATCCACGTATTTTGATTGTTTTTCCTTTTGTTTTGTTTCTTCTTTCTTCCTGCTGCATCGCGTGGTACTGAAAGGATCTTGGGAGGTGGTGTCCTGGCCAGACATCCACCCAACAAGAAAAATCCGGCTTTGAAGCATGCAATTAATGCATCTATCATATTACATGCAAAGTGCTCAAGCAGAAAGTAGGTTCGATTGGATGTGATTATGAATCCAACTCTATTCAGTTCTGGCTCGGACTATATCTGTGGTTCCCAGGTTTAGATCTGGCATAGAGCAATAAGTTGGGGTGCCTGGGATAGCTTAGGTCCCTTTTTTAGGTCGCACCTCAGGGATGAACTATAACTTCCAAGGGCTGTTTAGATGATTGGTCCCCTCCATCTAAACTAACTATGCCGGAAATTTTTCTTGCCGCTTAAAGGACAGCATTATTTATTGTGGGATCGGTCACCCACAACGTAGGTGGGGGCGGGGGGAAGGAGAGAGCATTGTCTACGGGTGTGTATCCCTTGTTGTTGGGCTTGCAACCCATGAGTAGTTTTGGATCTTCTGTGGCTTATATTTCATGTTTGAATCAACTCATAGTTTGTGACTGAACCGGTATTACAATAAAAATAAATCTTAACGATGAATTATTTATGATATTTTTTATTTTATATCATTTTTTTACTGTATTTTTATTTAAAAAATTATTATTTTTTAATAAATATTTTAATAATATTTTATTATAAATATCACTATAAATTTATATTTTATTATATATAATTTGAAGTATTTGCAACTAAAATTACTATTATGATATTTAATTAATATTTTAATAAATAATATTATAATTCATAAAATTTAAAAAAATTATCGTT
Source organism: Elaeis guineensis (assembly GCF_000442705.2). NCBI lineage: Eukaryota > Viridiplantae > Streptophyta > Magnoliopsida > Arecales > Arecaceae > Elaeis > Elaeis guineensis. The sequence goes on along the minus strand of NC_025994.2, from coordinate 120,724,391 downwards.
AGTTTTTTATGACATAAATGGTATTAATAAATTAAATAAATTATTTTTGTATATTAATAATATACATTGTGGTTTGATGGTCCAGAATTTGTCATTTAATATCAGACGAACGCTGCATGCTGTGAGCCGTACATCACCGTGCCGGCTGCGTTTGTCACCGGTCCGTCGCTGTGCCGAATCGCACCTGTCTTTCGCACGAATGCCATCGCGGCAGCAACCCCCTCTTTGCGGCTCCACCGCCGACCCGCAAGGATGCAAGTTTTCTTTTGGAGGAAGAGCCAAAAACAAAAATAAATGGAGTCATATATAGAATTTTCTCGACATGGTAGTCACATAAATGACACCAATCCCATCCATCACATCGCATGCCGTAAGGAGAAATTGGAGCTCTTTTCCAGAATAATACAAAAAAAAAATTTAAATATCAAAATATATCAAAACCAAACTTGGCGTTTTCAAATTTTTCCATCAAAAAAAAAAGGAAAAAAATCATGAAATAATGAGAAAATTAGTTTTTTAAAATTTAAAATTAATAAATAAATTAAAATTATAATTTTGATTGAAATTTAAAATATAAAGATTTGAATTTGTAATTCATTAAAAAAATTAATTTAGATTTTTTATTTAAAATATTTTTTAAAAGATGTCAAAAAAAATCTTAAGAAATAAAAAAAAATTATCATAGAAAATAAAAAAAAAGAGAAAGAAATTTGAAAGAAATAAAAATTTAAAATTTAATTGAAAAACATAATTCGAAATACTTGTCCTAAAAATTTTAAAAAAAAATTAAATAATAAAAAAAAAGAATTATAATTTAAAATTTAAAAGAAATAAAATTTTAGAGATTAATTGAAATAAAAATATTATTTCAAATTACTTTATCAAATTAAAATTAATTTATTTTAAAAAGATTCATGAAAAATAGGCTAAAAAAATTTTATAAAAACATAAAGAATTGAAAAAAAATAGAAATTATAATTGTAATTGAAGAACAAAGTTTATAATTTTTAATTTTAAGAAATAAGAATTATAATTTTAATTGAAATTAAAAATTACTTTTTAAATAACTAAATTAATTGAAATATAAATTTTTCAGAAATATTTTAAATAAAAGAAAAAAAATACGTAATAGAATATCAAAAAGATAAAAATGGAAGAAAACTAAAATTAAAATTTAAAATTATAAAAATTATAAATTAGATTAGAAAAAATATATCATAAAAGAATAAAATTAAATTAAATTAAATACAATTTTATTTTTAGGGTATTTTATAAATGTGACTTAAAAAAATTAAATTTGAATTAAATTTTGATAAAAAAAGAAATACATTAATAAGTTAAAAAATGATGAAAAGTTAAAAAGTTAAAAAGTTAAAATTTTTAAAAAGTCATAAAAAATAAGAATTATAAATTTAAATTTTTAAAAAAATAAAATTTTAAAGATTAAGTGAAATAAAAATATTTTTTTTAATTAATTTCTTAAATTAAAATTAATTTAATTAAAAAAATTTCTAAATAAAATATAAAAATCGCCTAAAAAAATTTCATAAAAAGATAAAGAATTGAAAAAAAATAGAAATTCTAATTGTAATTGAAGAACAAAGTTTATAATTTTTAATTTTAAGAAATAAGAATTAAAATTATAATTAAAATTAAAAATAATATTTTAAATAACTAAATTAATTTAAATATTAATTTTTAAAAAATATTTTAAATAAAGAAAAAAATACGTAATAGAATGTCAAAAAGATAAAAGTGGAAGAAAATTAAAAATAAAAATAAAAATTATAAAAATTATAAAAAAATATATTTCATAAAAGAATAAAATGTAATTAAATTAATTACAATTTGTTTTTTCGGGTATTTTATAAATGTGACTTAAAAAATTTTAATTTGAATTAAATTTTGATCAAAAAATAAATACATTAAAAAGTTAAAAAATGAAGAAAAAAAATCATAATTTTATCAGATATGATTTTGAAGCCTCAAAAGCAAGAACAAAAGATGTGTAATCTATTAGAGGCAATTTTAATATTTTTGGAAGCATATTTTGTAAGAAAAATAGATTTATATTTTTTAGTCGACCCCATGAATCGACTCATGGCTAAAAGAGTTTAACGGCACGCAAAATTTTTGGCTGCCACACTCTGTGAGTCGACCCCTTGACTTTCTTTCTGGTAATTTTTATTTTTTAAATTTTTTAAAAAGAGGGAGAGAGAGGAAGAGGGAGAGAGGAGGCAGCTCACCGCCGTGCTGTCGGAGAGACGCCGGAGAAGGGAGAAGAGGGAGAAAGGAGAAGAGGGAGAAGGAGAGAAGAAGGGGGGAAAGGAGAAAACGCCGTTCCCTTCGGCGTTTTTTTATTCTTTTTCTTTTTTTAAAATTTTTTTAAAATTTTTTTCATAATTTGTTTAATTATTTTTTTTTATTTATTAAATTTTTTAATGAGGATAGTAATTTGAATGATAATTTTTAATTTAAATTAAAGTTAATTTTTTATTTTAAATTATAATTTCTATTTTATTACCATTTTTTCTCTTTTATTTACTATTTTTATGATATATTTTTTTAATTTAATTTATAATTTTTATAATTTAAAAATATAATTTTAGTTTTCTTCCATTTTTATGATATATTACGTATTCTTTTCCTTTACTTAAATTTGTAAAGGAAGAAGGAGAAGATCGAGAAGGGAGAAGGAGAAGGGAGAAGGAAGAAGGAGGGGAAAAAGGGGTTTGGGGAGGAGAGAGAATGGCGTTTTCTCTTTTTTTTTTATTTTTTATTTTTTTTAATTTTTTTACTTATCTATTTGTAATCTTTTAATAAATAAATTTAATTAAATAATAAAAATAATAATTTAAATGATAATTTTTAATTTAAATTAAAATTAAATTTTTTTAAAATTTATAATTATAATTTCTATTTTATTATTATTTTATTATTTTTTTTATGATACTTTTTTTAAAATTTATTTTAAAAATTTTATCATTTAAAATTATAATTTTAGTTTTCTTCCATTTTTATCTTTTTAGCATTCTATTACGTATTCCTTTCCTTTACTTAAAAAAATATTTATTTTTTCTAAAGTTCAATTCAAAGAGCAACATTTGATATATTATTATTTACGTTATAATTTTTATAGTCCTTTCAGCATAACGTTTTCTCTCCTAATGTTCTGAGACACGTTCGAGTATGTGTATCCATATGCACCAATCATAATATCCAATCATTTAAAATTAAATAATATAAAATGAAATCAACATTTAATATTATTCAATAGAATAAAAATGTCAAACGTACAAAAAAAAATAGTACAACAAAAATATAAAAATACTAAATACAAATACAACAAAGACTAAGTCCCACAAGGACGTCGCGGCGCCCGTGGTCGCTTGGACCTTCTCAGGAAGGTCCTCGCCGGCTGCTCCTGCTGTGATGGCTCCTCTCCTATATTCTAGGAAGAAGAAGATGCTGCCATCTGTGGATGAAAAGGCGGTGGCATCTGTGCAGCATCAAATGATGACATATGCGGAATATGCGGTGATGGCATATGTGAAGCATATGGTGACGGCGTATAACTCATATCTGGCGCCCGAACTGCTCCATACCAAGGTGCACAGGTATGTGGATCAACACCAATCGCCACCAATGTTCCGAAACCTGTTCTCTCCATCTCCCGCAGTATCTGAATCCGCTCGTCCTCATCAGTCGTAGATAAAGCACGACGAGCGTCCAACACGAGATCCGACATAGAATCAGTCTATAAAATAAAAATAGAACAGTTAGTATAAAATAATCAGTATAGTGTACAATATAAAACAAAAATATAACACAAATAACATGAAGTAATTTTCGTAATCTTACCAAAAGACGTACAGTAGAACTCTCGCCCTCGTATCCAGAAACTGCATACTGAGACTGTCCAATGACTCGCACCGTAATGCTAAAAAACCAAGCCATGTAGTCATCAGTATATGAACGGCCTCTCAAAATAGGATCACCATGAACAATGTGATCTCGACGTGCATCCCAAATATCGATGTACTGTGCATGTCTGATACGCCAGTCGATACGAGCTCTCCCTCGTCGATCAATACGATGAAGTCCCTGGCTGGTATCAAACTGCTCTGGGATGCCCTGAGTCTGACCAAACTGCCGCAGGACACGATCGGGAAGATGCCACTCTACCACATGAAAACAAATAAGTGGCACCCTAGCAGTCCATATGTCGTGTCCAACTGTACACATCTGCGGCAGTATAGCCAATATCCCATCTATATATGGCTCCCACAAAAATTGATATAATATAGTTAAAATAAAAAAAATTAATAAAAAATTATAATAGATTATGAATATTGTAAATTGATATTTGTAAAAAATTTAAAATTTATCCGTCTAGATGTATCAACTAATGTATCCAACTGGCACCTATAAATCCGTGCTACTCTTGTCGATACGTGATGAACGTTGAATGCAACGTTCCATCTATTTCACAATGTACTAATATTAAATAAATTTAAAATAATAAAATTTAAATAAAAAAATTATTATTTCGATACCTGTATCCTAATGGTCCGTCTAGTCTGAATGGAACATCAGGATCCTGCTGCTCTGATGGCATCTCGAGCAACTGTCGTCGTAATGGATTGATAGTCGGCATACGCTCCCATACCCAAATCTGCAAAATTTAAAAATTAAATAAATGATATATCGAATGTAAAATATAATTAAATATTAAAAATTAAAAATTTTAATTCACGTACCTGTAATAATACAAGATAACCGCCAATCTCGCTCTGATCAGCATAGGAACCCCGACACATAGCTCGGTATAGACAAGCTAGTACTGCACTGCCCCAACTGAGTCGACGAGCGAAGTCTAAATCCTCTAATAATGGCAAAAACATCAACTTCATCTTATTCGATGAAGTATCAGGTAACAGGACACCACCTAACAATCGCAGCACCTGACCCCTAACATACTGCTGCAACATCTCCTCTGATGCATCATCCGCAATATGAAAATGACGATAACGATCATCCAAACACTCAATCCTGAGTCGTGAATGATCGAAAAAATGTGCGTCGGGCTCAAACCCTAACAATCGCAAGCACAAAGCCTGCCACTCCGGAATGGTAAGTGTGGGATCAACTCCGATAACTGGATCTCCATCAACTGGTAGTCCAGTAAGGATGCTGACATCCTGTAAACTGATGGTCGCCTCACCAAATGGAAGATGAAATGTGTGTGTCTCTGGATGCCATCTCTCAAGCAAAGCAGTAATAAGACCAACGTCCATCTGTATACGACCGATCCGATATACTCCATAAAATCTCAGATATCGTAAATAATCTAACACTCTATCTGGGATGTCCTCTGTCCTCCAGAAATCTGCATCGGATCGTCGTAAACGAAGATGTCTGGACTCCTGCAATAAAATATAATAATTAGATAACGTACATGATTTTTAAAATAAAAATTTAAAGAGTAAATAAGATTGTAATGCTTACGCCGCCATCTAAAATAGTCTGTGATCGATGGTGCTCCTGCAATGTAAGAATGCTGCTGTCTCGGGGATCGGGATATCGTGGATCGTAAGCCATAATACGCTGTCTCAAGCAATATTATCACAGATGTATTAAAAAAATAAGACAATATATTTTAATTTTTTTTTAAATATAATATTATCACACAATACAACTTAAACACAAAATTCAGTTCATCCCAATATATTAAACACGAAAATTCAAATACAATCCCACAGTAATTCATAAAACAATGACAACAATAAATTGTCGAAGCTTTCAATTTCTTCCACTGCTTGAAGTTGAAGTATGTTGAAATATCCTAGGACAGCGACGACGATCATGACCCTGTTCCCTACAAATACCACAGTGGTTCTTATTTCTTATTTGCCTATCATCCATCTCATTTCGTAGTCTCGTTGACTTTGGTCTACCTTTCTGCTTCGGTCTCAAACGATGATGATCAGGCATACATTTGAACATACGTGTATGCATCCAATAATCTTCATGTGGTAGTGGATTGAAATTACCGCCCCAAGCATTCATGTATGCTGTAATTGTATATGCATCATCCACAAAAGCACTAAAATGTACAGCAATTTCTTGACACACAGCTAAAATATGTGAACATGGATATTTGTACGTGCTCCACTTTTCACAAGAACATTTTTTTTCTGCTAATGTAACAGTATGAGAATTTTCTCCACCTCGTAATCCTCCGCTTGCTCTTCTCGTAAGCACTTCATATATACCTCTTTGAAGGTTGAATGCTGTTACTCGGTGCTGGTTAGCCTTAACTTGATCTTCAGCAATTTTAATTGCAACATGAGGAGTAAAAAGATTTTTTTGATTCTCCTCTACATATCTCAAGGCTTGGGCATGCCTCGTATTGAAATATTTGACAAGACGATAAAATGTCAGTTGAACACAAGCTTTAATTGGCACATTTCTAGCTCCTCGTAAAACACTGTTAAAAACCTCCGACAAATTTGTAGTTAAAACACCATAGCGTAGGCCATCATCATGTGCCAATGTCCACTTCTCCTTTTCTATCTCGGACAACCAGCTCCAAGCTTCTTCATTCACTGTTCTAATCCTACCCATGATAAAATTGAATTTACGAACTTGATGAGCACTTCCTGCTTGCCATACTGCTCTTTTCAGCTGCACATTTTTAAAATGAGTGTTGAAATTACTGCAGATATGTCTTAAACAGTATCGATGATAAGCACGTGATGGACTCCATCCAATAAACTCATCTGCGATGGCATTTAATATACTTGGATGCCTGTCAGAAATTAAGCATATTCCATTTCTATCTTTAACGATATGTGTTCTGAGCTGGAAAAGAAACCAACTCCAACTTGCAGTCGTTTCCTCATCGACAATTGCATATGCTAATGAAAATATCTCATTCTCTGCATCAATGCCTGTTGCAATTAACATCTTACCTTTAAATTTTCCATACAAGTGCGTGCCATCAATGCTAATTACAGGACAGCAGTGCATAAAACCCTGAATAGATGGTTCGAAAGCCCAAAAAATATAATTTAAAACACGAACATTGAAATTCACAGCTTGAAAAAAATTTCATGAAACAACTGTACCAGGATTTGCATATTGAAGTGCAGCCATATAATAAGGTAATTTAGCATAAGATGGCTTCCATTCTCCATAAATATCAACCAATGCCATATGCTTTCCACACCATGCTTTCCTGTATGATACTGTATATTGAAATTGATCATTAACGGCTGCCACTATAGCTTCAACTTTAACACCGGAATCTTTCTCAACAATATGTCGGACTAATGTGCTAATCATCTTTCCACTGACATGTTTGTGGTCTCGACTCAATCCCGTAAACAAATAAGTGTGAGGACCCTCATATTTTGTGATTTGAAAATATCCATGTTTTTTCAACAATACAGCACGAAGCCTCCATTTACAATGCTGAACATTATCTGATGATGCGCATATTACGGACCATAATTTTGAATGCGACTGAACTACATTGTATGTCCGATGCTTCATAATGTGATAAAGATCAACAGCTCTCCTTACATCATCTTTACTCTCAAACATTAAACCTTTAGAAAATTCAGTCATCGAAGAGTCCCAAAATTGATTGTCAGAATTCAATCTTCGACCAGCACTAACACAACCACCATCATCTAAATTTATATCATTAAAATATTGTGGAGGTTCGTGCAAACGAGATTGAGATTCTTCCACATTAATATTAGCTTGAACATCTTCATCATCATTCTCATCTTCATCATCATCATCATTACTGCTACTGTCCTCATCCATCCAACTGTCTTCATCTTCATTTTCATCTGACTCAAAACTCAGACTATCAGAATTTATTCCACCGACTACCCAATCATCATTTCCTATATGAGTGTCGTCTCCCGCACTTACCACTACTTGTACCAAAGGAGAAGTCACCATAGCAGAAGACACAGGAGAAGTCACCACAGTACTTGAAATAATTGGACAGCTAGGACCGGCAGTGGTGGAATGTTGTTCTGCAAAACCGGCCTCAACACTATCGGTTTGTATCATAGGAGTTACGAAAGGTGAGGAAGGCCCAACATTATTATCCGCTTGAGTTAAAAACCGACTATGATATCCAAAGCTTGGTACATCTTCTTTTTCAATATATAATTCTAAAAATCGACATTCTGAATATTTCAAAGGAAAGGTCAGCATTTCTTCGACATCATCATCGTCATCAATTGGAACCAAGATATATTTACTCTGCATTAACTGTCCCGACAGATTAGGAGATCTCCATTTCAATTTTATTTCATATTTTTCTTTGTCTACAGGAATACTGCTGTATAAATGATCCAATAATTTCTGACGTGATAATGATGAAGATATTCTAATCATCCGATTTGCAGGGTGACTATACTGCACACCAGTTTGATCATTCTGTATCATGCCATCATAATACAATAAAACACGAACTCGAGTACTGGCCATTTTCTCAAAAAAACCTACAATAAAATCAAGATTAAAATATTTAATATTATTAATTATTTTATCATTACAAAAGATTTACATGATACATGCATCATATCATCAACAAATAGGTACAGATAGATCCTATCCCATTCAGAAATTGCATTAATTTTATAGATTAATTACATTAATCAAACGATACGCAAAAAGGACCGAAAGAAATTTCGGCAGTATTTTTCCTTAGTTCTCCCCACACGACTCAAAATGTGTGAGGAGAACTAAAAAAAAATACTGTCCGAAATTTCTCTCGAACCCTCCGCATATCATTCGAATAATGTAATTATCTATAGAATTAAATGCAATTCCCAAACTGTCCAAATTGGACAATCAATTGACCAATGTATGTATTTTACGATATCCATATAAAAATATATATTTCATATATATTTTATACGGATAACGTAGAATATTATACATTGATCAATTGACGGGTCTACGTTTTCATGAAATGCAATATATTTAAAAATTTAAAATACAACTGGATCTAATTAGATAAAGATAAAAATAAAAATAAATTAATGAGATTAAAAAAAACGAGCGTCGGAACCCGTGGGCCCCACCGTCATCGCAGCCCATCGCATCGGAGCCATCGCCACGCGGGGCCCGCCGTCAGGGCATGAGGCCCGACCAACCGTCTGGGCCCACCGTCGAGACGCGGGGCCCACCGTCGGGAGAGGCGGGGGGCTGAGGACCGCCGTCGGGGCGCGGGGCCTGCCTTGGCCACCGGGGTGCGGGCCCACCGCCAGTCGGGCCGGGGCCGGGCCCACCATCGGGATGCGGGGCTAGCCGTCGGGAAGCGCGGCCCGCCGCCGGCCGGCTGTGGCCGGCAGCCAAAGAGAAGGGAGAGAGAGAGGAGGAGAGAGAGGAGGGGCCGGGGGCCAAGGACGGGACGCGGGACCCGCCACCGGGGCGCGCGGCCCGCCACCGGCCGTCTGTGGCCGGCGGCCAAGGAGAAGGGAGAGAGAGAGGAAGAGAGAGAGAGAGGAAGAGAGAGAGGAGGGGGCCGGGGGCCACCGTCGGGACGCTGGACCCGCCACCGGGACGCGCGGCCCACCGCCGGCCACAGACGGCCGGCGGCCAAGGAGAAGGGAGAGAGAGAGGAAGAGAGAGAGAGAGGAAGAGAGAGAGGAGGGGGCCGGGGGCCACCGTCGGGACGCGCGGCCCGCCGTCGGGACGCGCGGCCCGCCGCCGACGTCTGTGGCCGGCAGCCAAGGAGAAGAGAGAGAGAGAGAGGAAGAGAGAGAGAGGAGGGGGCCGGGGGCCGCCGCCGGGACGCACGGCCCGCCGCCGGCCGTCTGTGGCCGGCAGCCAAGGAGAAGGGAGAGAGAGAGGAAGAGAGAGAGGAGGGGGCCGGGGGCCACCGCCGGGATGCGGGACCCGCCGCCGAGATGCGGGACCCACCGTCGGGACGCGCGGCCCGCCGCCGGCCGTCTGTGGCCGGCGGCCAAGGAGAAGGGAGAGAGAGAGAGGAAGAGAGAGAGAGAGAGGAAGAGAGAGAGGAGGGGGCCGGGGGCCACCGTCGGGACGCGGGACCCGACGTCGGGACGCGGGACCCGCCGCCGGGACGCGGGACCCGCCGTCAGGACGCGCGGCCCGCCGCCGGCCGTCTGTGGCCGGCGGCCAAGGAGAAGGGAGAGAGAGAGAGAGGAAGAGAGAGAGGAGGGGGCCGGGGGCCACCGTCGGGATGCGGGACCCGCCGCCGGGACACGCGGCCCGCCGCCGGCCGTCTGTGGCCGGCGGCCAAGGAGAAGGGAGAGAGAGAGGAAGAGAGAGAGGAGGGGGTCGGGGGCCACCGTCGGGATGCGGGCGCGCGGCCCGCCATCGGCCCCATCTGTGGCCGACGGCCACGGAGAAGGGAGAGAGAGAGGAAGAGAGAGAGAGAGAGAGGAAGAGAGAGAGGAGGGGGTCGGGGGCCACCGCCGGGATGCGGGACCCGACGCCGGGACGCGCGGCCTGCCGCCGGGCCGCGCGGCCCGCCGCCAGCATGAGAAAAAAAGAGAAAGGGGAAGAGGGAGAGAGAAAGAGGAAGAGGGAGAGAGAGGGGGGAAGAGCTCACCGCCGCCGAGACCTCGCCGCCGTGCTGCCGGAGAGACGCCGGAGAAGATCGAGAAGGGAGAAGGGAGAAGGGAGAAGGAGAAGAGGGAGAAGGAAGAAGGAGGGAGAAGGAAGGAGGGGAAAAAGGGTTTGGGGAGGGGAAAACGCCATTCTCTATGACGTTTTCTCCTTTTTTTTTTTAATTTCTTTAATTATGTATTTGTAATCTTTTAATAAATTAATTAAATTAAATAATAAAAATAATAATTTAAATGATAATTTTTAATTTAAATTAAAATTAAATTTCTTTAAAATTTATAATTACAATTCCTATTTTATTATTATTTTTTTATTTTTTTATGATATTTTTTTTATTTATTTTAAAATAGTTATCATTTGAAATTATAATTTCAGTTTTCTTCCATTTTTTTCTTTTTAGCATTCTATTACGTATTCTTTCCTTTAATTAAAAAAATATTATTTTTTCTAAAGTTCAATTTACAAAATTTTTTTCCATATTTTTCCTCATTTTTTAACTTTACACTGTATTTATTTTTTGATCAAAATTTATTTCAAATTAAATTTTAAATTTTCCTCCCATTTTTTCTTTATTTAAAATATTTTTAAATAATAATGTTTAAATTAATTTAGTTATTTAAAATATTATTTTTAATTTCAGTTACAATTTTAATTCTTATTTCTTAAAATTAAAAATTATAAACTTTGTTCTTCAATTACAATTATAATTTTTATTTTTTTTCAATTCTTTATCTTTTTATAAAATTTTTTTAGGTCATTTTTAAATTTTATTTGAAAATTTTTTTAATTAAATTAATTTAAATTTTATAAAATACATTTAAAAATATTTTTATTTCAATTAAACTTTAAATTTTTTTTAATTTTTAATTTATAATTCTTATTTTTTGTGACTTTTTAAAAATTCTCACTTTTTAACTTTTTAACTTTTCCTCATTTTTTTAAACTTTTTAATGTATTTCTTTTTTTATCAAAATTTAATTCAAATTTAATTTTTTAAGTCACATTTATAAAATACCCTAAAAAAGAAATTGTAATTAATTTAATTTTATTTTATTCTTTTATGATATATTTTTTCTAATCTAATTTATAATTTTTATAATTTTAAATTTTAATTTTAGTTTTTTTTCATTTTTATCTTTTTGATATTCTATTATGTATTTTTTTCTTTTATTTATAATATTTTTTAAAAATTTATATTTAAATTAATTTAGTTATTTAAAATATAATTTTTAATTTTATTTACAATTATAATTCTTATTTCTTAAAATTAAAAATTATAAAGTTTGTTATTCAATTACAATTATAATTTCTATTTTTTTCAATTCTTTATATTTTTATAAAAATTTTTTAGCCTATTTTTCAAATTTTTTTGAATCTTTTTTAAATTAATTATTTTTAATTTGAGAAAGTAATTTGAAATAATATTTTAATTTCAATTAATCTTTAAAATTTTATTTTTTTTAATTTTTACATTATAATTCTTTTTTTTTGATTTTTTAAAATTTTTAAAATTTATAATTTTTTTAAAAATTTTTAGGACAAGTATTTCGAATGATGTTTTTCAATTAAATTTTAATTTTTTATTTCTTTCAAATTTCTTTCTCTTTTTTTTATTTTCTATGATAATTTTTTTTTATTTCTTAAGATTTTTTTGACATCTTTTAAAAAATATTTTAAATAAAAAATCTAAATTAATTTTTTTAATGGATTACAAATTCAAATCTTTATATTTTAAATTTCAATCAAAATTATAATTTTAATTTATTTATTAATTTCAAATTTTAAAAAACTAATTTTTTCATTATTTCACGATTTTTTCCCTTTTTTTTTTGATGGAAAAATTTGAAAACGCCATTTTGAATGGCGTTTTTAAAAACGCCATTTTGAATGGCGTTTTTAAAAACGCCATTCAAAATGGCGTTTTTAAATACGCCATTCCAAATGGCGTTTCTTCTTTTTTTTTGGGGGGGGACGATGCCACCGTGGAAAAGGGGGGTGACGTGGAAGGGAAAAAAACGCCATTCAAAATGGCGTTTTTTCCTTTTGCATTAGTTTGGTAAATAAGTTTGGTTTTGATATATTTTGGTATTTAAATTTTTTTTTTATATTATTCTGGAAAAGAGCTCATGAGACCTGCATCTAGAATTTTTTTTTTTTTGGTAGAACCTACATCTAGAATACGCACGCTAATATTTGAATACCATTTTGTGTTTAGCTTTGACCAAAAATAATATTATGACACTAATCCCATCCATCACATCACATGCCGCAAATTCAGCATGAGAAAATTGAGACCCACCTCTAGCATAATATTTGAATACCATTTTGTGTTTAGCTTTGACCAAAAATTTATACCGTCCCGGCACTGCAACCTACATAATGAGTAAACTTGATCAATTCTTTGCCACCATCATCCTTAATTATAATGTACTCAGTCCATGCAGGCCGGTTCAATCACAAACTATGGAGTAACAAATAATTGATGATCTCAACTGATTTTCTTTGATTCAAATATGAATCATAAGCCAGAGAAGATCCAAAACTTGTCATGGGTTGCAAGCTCAACAGGAAGGATACGCATGCTCAGCCTATGCAGTCTCTCTCCCCCTTATATTGTGGGTGACTGATCCCACAATAAATAATGTTGTCCTTTTTTTTATAAGGCAATAATGCTGTCCTCTAGATGGCAAGAAAAATGTCGGACCCAGTTACTTCATTAACCGTGCTCAAAATGTGAAAAAATAGATTTTTATTAAAATATGAATTGGATCCATGATTTCAACTAAATCCATAATTTTATCTTAATGAAACCATGGATACAATCCATGATTTGTATCCATGACCTTTTTGCTGTGACGTGGCAATGCCGGGTTGGCAGTGAAATCATGGATTGTAAATTTATAAATAAATTTAAATTATAGATATTTTAATAAAATAATATTTAAAAAAATAGTATTTAAAAAAAAAAAGTCCGCCAATCTCTTGGTTAGAAGGAAACTGTACCTTGCTTCCGGTTTTCACCGCTATCCGTGCATAGACACTGCATTGGTCGTTGTCCTGTCGATGCACCAAGTCGAATTGGGAAGAGGTTCCCAAATGTTTGACCTAAAAAAATTGTTAGATTGCGTACGTACCTGCCAAAATTATACAAAGTAGAAGAAAGAAAGGCATCCATCCACGTGTACCAATATACTTGGAGTATCCAATTACCATTATTAGCATAGCGATGCGGGTATGGAAGTGGTCTGCTCTACCACGCACCTTGTCAGCTTGGGGTGCAATCGGTGATTATAATGCGGTTTTCTACACAAAACAAATATTGAAATTTGCTTATAAACTTTATATTATGTAAGAAAAATCATCTATAGTAATAAATTGGGGTGGAGGAGCCCAAGCTAATACGCACGCTTCTGATAGCGCTCGATGTCCCGCCATCATATGGGCACCTCAAATCCAAGGTTATGTAGGCCTCAGGAAGGGTAGAAGCTAAGGACGGATGTGGGTTGGATGGTATGGATATTCTTTTACTTCAACTAATTTTTGAGAATGGGTGGGATGAATATACAAACACACACACACACACTTCAATCAGTAATACTTCATTTTGTGCAAGGACCATGATCGCTCAGCGGAGTTTTACTGGAGCCCGTTCCTCGTCGAGCTGAAAGAAAGGGAAGACCAATCGAAGGTGCTAAGGCTCGACAGACTCCCAGCCAAGCATTGGCGAGAGACAGACGTCATGGTTTTCAACATCGGTCACTGCTGGACTCATCGTCGCAAGAAAAAAATATTCGCTGCAACGGTGATACCATGTCATATGTGTCACCAACCAATAAGAATCTCTATATTTCATCGGTTCTAATGTGTTTTATTGATTCCCGTAAATGATACCCCCACTATCTTTTTGTATTTCACCGATTCTTGACTTCTTATTGGTCTGTTGCAAATATGGCATGGTATCACCGTTGCAACGAATATAGCCGCGAGTCCTGTTCACTCCCCATGCAAAACCCTCCGAAATCTTATTTGTTCCACGCTGGCCTGGCAGAGGGAATTAAGCGAGGGATGCAGCTATTATTCTGATGATTGGTGCTTGGTGCAGATGGAACTATTACGAGCACAGAGGAGATCGAGTTGGTGGAGGACATGGAACGGGATAAAACGTTTGAGATGGGGCCGTGGACTTGGGCACGTTGGGTAGACCGAAATGTGGATCCTAGCAAGACTGCCCGTGTTCTTCCGCAGTATCTCTCCAGAGCACAAAAGGTAAGAAAACACCTCCACCTGATGTGGGCTGGTAGAAGTCAACCCAATTTTAATTAATCAAACTCAAAAAATTAGCCGTTGGCATCCATCACTTCCGATGAATTGTTTGTCATAAGACAGATTCAAAGCAATGTAGAAAAGGAAGCAACTTAATATTTGAAGATAATAATATTGTATTCTGACTGCATGACCATCTTCTGGTTAGACGCATGGGCTCACACGAGCATGTCAAAATTTGCGGGGAAAACCTATATTGGTGCTTCCATCAAACCCATCCAATCACCAACGAAACTTGTGCAGTGGTTTCCAAGGTCCATGGTAGCCATGGTGGAGAAAACTCTCACGAAGATTGTCACACTTCAAATTCGAAATATAACATAGCCATGCTGCTAAAGGATGGAGCCCATAATAGCACGAAGTCAATCCATCATAATCATCTAAAATCCATCAAATAATTGAACCAATATTGGTTCAGAGCATCTAAATCCAAAAGCAAGTACCAATCTGAATCTCAACATTCATAAATAACTACGAATCCGTGATCATAAAATAAACTAAACTTCCGCTATCAAATTTTCAAGCTTGCTATGCAGATCTTCAAAGTCTGGATTTTTTTCATTGATCCTAACATTTTTTCTCTCTAAAAGAAAAAGAAAAAAAAAAGAATATGAGCTACACTAGTCCAGTAAATAGAACTTGCGCTTCCTTAACGGATTAAGCATAAGTTTTTCATGATAATGCAACATTTAGAAAATAACAGATAATACAAAATAAAGTATTTCATAGAGCATATAATAAAATAAATCATAAATCAATCATGCATGCATAAAATCATGTATATGTCATAACATAAATCATAAATTATTCTTATCACGTATTCATATCAAGTTTCGAAATATTGTTCCCAGATATTTGTGCTAAGGTCACTATTATATCCGTGACAGGGTCATATTTCTTAATCGACAAAGTTCTTGTTTCGTATGCCAACTTTATACCCGTTGGCGGGGCCATGATTCGTATAAATACTAGCTCCGGATGTTGATCTTCCCGAAGAGATTCATTCATAGCTATCTGAGAGCCTTTGAAATCCTTATATCTTTTTTTTCTTAAAACATACATATACATAGATGAAAAATAATAAAATTCATGCTTCATAATCATGCTATTTTCATAAGACATATTCATGAAATCAATGCTCATAATAAAACATGCTTTTTCATACCACATATATTGATCCTTATTTTATGAAAAATATGATTTCATTAATAAAAGAGCATATGCACAAAAATCATAAAAATTTAAAAATAAATAAGAAGCATAAGATCCACTTACCTCGTTCATCTTAGATCTTCAGATTTCGTTAGAAGGATCAGCTAATCTTATTTAAAATATCAAATCATCATCAATTTCTATTTCATAAATATAATAAGATTAAATAATAAGGAAAGAGGACTGTTGACCGGATGTGTCGGACCATTCAGATACCAGGATAATTCAGGATCTCTGATCTGAGAGTTAGATTTAAGTGACTTGATCAAGAAATTGTGAAGCACAGATTATATCAAGATCAATCAATAGAGTCCATTAATAATAAATTTGAAAGATTCTTGATATGATCAAATGAAGTTGACATACAGCACGGATATAAAAACAACTTCGGATCATCTTGTTAGAGTCAATATGAGTTCCTAAAAGATGAAGACATAACTCGGTACAGGATTCATAGACCTTTTTAGAGAAAGAAAGTGGGTCATGAGAGAGAAAGTAGAGAGAGAAAGTGGAGAAAGAATCTTCGTATCTTTCAAAAGTGACAATCATAATTGAGATCATCAGAGATCAGGATGTTTTAATATAGATTAACCATGATCGATGTTATCAATTTCGAATAAGAATCGGATCAGGATCCAATCTACTGCACGAATTTCGAAGTAATCTCAGGTCATCATATTTTTATCTCAAATTTATCCTAGGGTCTATAAAGCAATCAGAGAGAGAGAATGATCCTAGAGAGATAAAATCCATAAAAAGAGATAAAAGATCTAGAGAAAGAAAATGGAGAGAATTTAGAGAGAAACTGGATAGAGAAGGTAAAGAGAGGAGAGGAGAAAGAGAGAGAAAAAAAAAATTTTTTCTTTTTTTTTCTTTTCCTTTTTTTTTCTTTTTCCTTCTTTTTTTTTCTTTTCTTCCCGTGGTCTTCCCTGGTCGAAACAGAGGATCGACAGGTCCCCTTCCTTTGATTGACCGTTCGGGCCGCAGCCGGCACAACGAAGGCCGACGGCAGGGGGCAACCCTCTCGAGTTCGGAAAGACCAAGGCCGGCAGTCGGCAATGATCGCCGGCGTTGGAAATTCAAAGAGAAGAAGAGACCAAATAGGGGGTCCCTTCTCCGACGACATCCGTCGCCGGCAGTTGTGCACAGAGGCACGAGAAAAAAGAGAGAGGAGAGAGGAAGAAGAAGAGGAAGAAGGGCTTACCTCAGCCTTCGGTGATCCCGCCGACGAGAAATCGCAGCGAGTACGAATCGAGGGGCCGCGGCTTCAATCGAAAAAATCGGAGAGGAAACACCAGCGATCATCGGTGATTGCTATATCCTCTCACAGAAGAGAGGAGAGGAGTTCTTATAGGGCTCATCCTAGGGTCCTTCAATAGCCTTAGGTCTTCGATTTTCAATCAGAATCGAGGAAGGAGAAGACTTTGATCGGGAGACTTCTTCCCCCTTTTTTTTTTCTGAGTGGGCTTAATGGGCTTTAGGCCCAATAGGCCGGGTTATCACAGAGATGAGGACAGCGGTCAAGCATTTGAACATCACATGACTATCAGAGTACTGGAGAGATGCTCACACGGTGATGTACACCATGAGGAGAGGGAAGCTTCTCACATCGGAACAGCGAAAGCAACCTCAAACTTACGCTGACTGCAGCCACTGGTGCTTTCCCGGCCTCCCTGACACTTGGAACGTTCTTCTTTTGGCCTCAATCGTTGGAAATCCTTCTACTGTTTTGTAGTTCTTACCACCGAAGCTCCAACTTTCCTTTCTTTTTCTATAAAAGGAGAAGTGTGGCTGGCTATGCGTTCTAATAAAGTTTAAAAAGTTGCATATTCTTTCAACTGCCCAAAAAAACAAAAAAATATCATTATAGACCCAGCGGAATCTGTTGCCGCTAGAATCCGAAGTAAATATTGAGGCCAGTAGGCGACCCGGGTAATGGGGTGAGGTCGGTTGCACTGTGAACTAGAGAGTTGTGTCTAACAATTGGAATGTTAATAGTGAATCTAGCTGAATTTCTGCGATCTAGGACTAATTTGAAAATAAAATTTTATTATAAAAATTTGTTACACGGAGGATCATCCGATGCTCAAATTAATCAAATTCTATAGAAACGACAGAAGAAAGAGAAAGGAGAGAGATGCAAAATATTTCGAAAGAAAGTAGAATAGACAATGACTTATCTAAGGATCTTCTAGCTCCTCCTTTATATAGGATGGAGTTGCAATCTATTATCAAGATTAACAAGATGTGCACTGTTAACTAGAAATTTGATAAATCAAATACACTAAACTGTTTAAAAAAATATATATCCATAGAAATCAGCAAACAAAATATTTAGTAATGGAATGAGAAGATTTATCGAAGAATCCCAAAACATGGTCCTAACATGATTTGTTACATAATTGAGGTGCAATCCAATCGGTTGTAGTATTAACTTTCCAGCATACATGTGAATCTCAATGGAAATAAATGTGTGCACTAATCTCTAACAATCCGATAGAAGGTGATGGAATTGGACATCATTATAATGTGGATCTAAAAGTCATCCAATAATTGCCAAGCAGTCTCCTTCAATATTTACGTGGCATAAATCAACTCCTCCCATATCTTATTTAATTCCGCCATTAGAACAATCGTATCAAAGATCTTGACACCACCACTATCAAAGCACCACAAACAATCCTAATAATAAAGTCAGCTCCACCAAGAATATCTCTCTTCTGGACACTGCTATCGAAGTTAACTTGAGCAAGCCTAGAAATGGCAGGTTCCAAGAAAATTAATAACCTCGAGATATTCATCAGCCTGGTGGAGGCCTTTAATAAAATTAATCAGGCACTCTATCGCATACCTTGGAAAAATATGGCACATTCATTCATAGCTAGCAGATATGATAAACAACATAACAACTTAAAAGGAGTTTGGAAACTCCATGTATGGGCGCGATGGAGTATATGGACAGCATCGGGCACCTCACGTGTTCCAAAGCATGATGAGCGATCAAGCATGCCTATGCATTGACTACTATTTGTTTATTGGATTCTCCAATTTGGGCCACTCATCATGCTTAATCTTGGAAAATTTGTGACGCCCATCGAGGGATTTAATTCACTCTGTTGAACCTGACCCAAGCCCTTTCTTTCACGCCATGCAGTAAATTGCGTGAAATTGGTTAACTCAAGGGAGTTTACTGTATGCCGATGTGATCAAGTAGTGCACATGGAGATGAAGCAAAGTTCTACATACTAATTGGGAGATTAGTCATGCCATGCCCATGTATTACTTTATGTACTCTCCTTTAACATGATGATTTAGTAAATCGTGGTTGTCAGTCATATGCCAGTATGCGCATGGGCAAAGCATCTTCCTACCAATGTTGTGGCGAACAATAACAGCATCATCACCTAGTAAGGTTCTCAAAATAAAATGTCCGGAAAACATTATTATTAAGGCTCAAAATGTGGATCTCCCCAGCATGCAGGAGAGATGCAACTAATTGGTTATAGATCTATGTATGTTTTATAATATGACAAGGTAGATGTTGCAACCATTGATATATGCGAGAAGTTTTGGAATTGTTTAAGCTCTGTTTGCTTTGTTACTACACTATTAATCTATTGGGAAAAAAATGGAGTTGGAAAAAAAAAAAAACAAACAAACAAACAAATCTTGACCTATATATTGTTGGTCAAGCTTTTCTCGCCATCCAGGGATGAGCATGTCCAAAGGCTTATTTGCATATTTCTGGGGTAGAGAGATAGATGTGGGAAGGTGTTACCGATATTTGAGTAGCTAGAAAGGAAATTTTTGAAAAAAAAAAAAGATGCTTTGAATGTATAACATGGGTCCATATGTCTTCATCTTTGAGAACTTTCGATGCTGTCATACTGCCTATTTGAAGATTGATGGATAGAATTAGATGTGACTATTCAGGGCTATGATAGAAGAGATTTACTATTACCGCTATTGCTAAGTTAGAATCCTACTAGTAATCTAGAAGTGAAGTAAAATAAAGCTAAAAGGATAAGTAATAAACTGGATTTATTGATATATTGAAGATCTTTTCTCAGAATACATTCCACCTTATTTCTAATATGACATGAACAACGTAACAACTGCTTGCTTCCATCGATCATAGCCCGTGTTCAACCTCCATTTCTAGTAGTTCCCGCAACTGACACCAGCTGTTCTCCTACTTGGCACGTCAGTCAAAATGGTTGGACCTTGTTCTACTTGTTAGATCAAAAATCGTGCCCTATCGATTACGCTTCATTTAGCCTATCCCATCTCCCTCTAGTTGGCCTATAGTACAGTTCTTTACACCTTGATGTGTCCAGGCTGAAGCAAGACATGCATATATGTTAGAGTACCTACGTTAATTACACCGGAAAAACATTGTCAAAATTTAAATTCGGACATTCTCCCAGTTGGTGTTGGCGTGCATTTAAATATAACTAGCGAGAAGATTTATGGCAGGGGGGAAGTCATTGAAAAGGATAAAAAAGAGGTGCAGGGTGAAGCTCACAAAGCCAACATCTTTCTGCTGGCAGCTGTTGGCACTCATTCCTTTAGCAGCACATGGTCCAGCAATCTTTCTTCACGAAGACTGTATTAGCTATTTGGTGATTGGCAGAACATTGTTTACCAAAATGAAGATGCAACTCTACGGAACTTTTAAACATTGTAAACTTTTCCAATGGATAATAACTACCCAAAAATTTAAAAAAATAAAAATAAAACTTTAGATAATGCATATCTAATCAAAAATCAAGCACTTAACAGAGTTTTATCAGTTAAAAATTCATATTGTTAGAAAATATATTAATTGTACGACAGACGCCATAGTACTAGAAGATTCTTGGACTTATTTTGTAGGGCATATAGGTTTGCAACTTATGCATAAGATGCCACAGTAGAAGATTCTTGGACTTATTTTGTTGGGTATGTAGGTTCCACGGCAAGACCACAAAGCCCTTCGGGCGAGCCAACGTTACGCTGGATGTACATGAATCCGTTGTCACCCCAACAACTACTCCATGAATTCTTCAATATCCAATGTTCAGTCAGCCCATCATAATCCTCATGTAACCCATAACAACAACCGTCATGGTGTGGTCCTGACAAGTTCGACATAGACCTTTGAAGAGACCACCGTCGTACCACTTGAAGTTTTCAGAACAAATGTAAATTGAAACAGGCTGATTCGCAACTGCCTGCATGAGCGCAGTCTCGTTATATTGAGGCACGTACTCGCAGCCGCTAATGCTAGCTGCCGGATATAAGGTCTCGTCGGCGTCGCAAGAGCTGGAAACCCCTATGTAACTGTAATTAACTTCCGCTGCTATGCATCCATTATTAATGACGTAATTGAAGGCGCTGTCCAGCCATCCCCCCTGCATCCAAGGCTAGTAGGATCACAGTCTACAAGTTGTTGCAGCGCCAGTGTGAGCAAATTGCCGGTCTTGATTTGAGTGATCCCTTCGATCGCAGCTACAGCAGCGAACGCCCAGCAGCTCCCTATATAGTTGTTTGAGATAACATTATTTGTTTTATCCCCATTATTCTTTAAATTTAAACAACTCGTTCTTAAGAATAATAACTCATTGTACGCTATATCTTACCACATGCCCCTTGATACTTGACGTTAGTAACTGCACCACTGGTTATCCAGTTCACACTTCCAGGCAGCTTGCCAGCTCTATTGACAGACTCGATGTACTCATAGTTGTTCTTGAAGAATTGGAAACGCCGATCCGTCTCTGCTGCGTCCGTGTAGAACCGTCCATACTTGGCCATCCATTGCTAACAATGCAAGCACAAAGCATCGGTAAACCATATATTGCTGTGTGAAGATTTTGGGATAATTGCATCTAGGTGGGTTGGAGGGTGATATGTAAATCAAGAAAACAAAGGATGAAATCTCTTTGTATTCACTTGTGTGTCACTGCTATGTATATATATATATATATATATATATATATATATATATATACACACACGTTGTCAATTTATCAAATATGGTAAACATTTCAAAAAAAATGAATCGGATCCCAATGACCGGGAAATCTTACAGCAATCATGGAAAAATCATATAATGACAGAACAGGGAGGATAATAATCATCATGATAGAAAGGTACTTAAATTTGTGTTCGCCCATAATTCTCTTAGGATGGAAAGTGATACAATGCCCTTCTAAAAATAAATAGCTAAAATAATAAAAAAAAGCCTGATTATATGGAAAATTAAGCGAATCAACAATAATTTGGAAAATGGATCAACAATAATGCGGTTGAGAATGTGCCAGTGAATCAGATCTTATGTAGTAATGAGTCAAATCCGACATGGATCAAGGCTAGATTCACTCTTTCCTTCACTGATCAGATTGTAGATATATTCACTTCCTTTACAGCAAATAATCAGGCTATATACACTGACAGATTAATACAATCATGACTAATAAACTTTTCGCTTGAAATCAACTTTTGGCAAGGGAAAGAGACAGAACGAGGTTTTGCGGTAAATGTATTCAGATGGGTGTCCAAGCATTTGAAATGGCAAGAGAAAAAAGGAGATATCCAATTACGCAGGAGACAATCAGATGGTAGACTAAAACGAATTCTAATCCAAGATGATCTAAACCATGATTCCATGAAAAAGATGTAAAAGTTTTCATGATAAGCATATTCTGGTAATAAATACACGAACCAATTAAAGCAGCAACTGGTTTGCATCCTCAAAACATAAACTTAACCAGCTCAAAGTAGCATAATGATGCACAAGCTTTTTAGCCATTTAGACTTTAAGTATATGAATCCATAGCAATTTGGATTTCCCAGGTAACAACAGTAAATAAATAGCTAGCCGAAGCAAAATTAACTTTATGGAGTCCAAAATGATGGAAATATATGGATTGAAGAACAAATGGGTTTAAACAAGGAAACTAAATCGATCTTCAGGATTCTAATTTCTAACTAAAACTAAATAAAAATTCCACTTAAGGCATATTTAGGGCTAGTACTCATGATGGGGCGAACAAAGTAGTCGTGAATTCACTCTAATCGCGCAAACAGCATTTCCCATCCCTTACTGAAACATGGTAAGTTTATATTGCCGTATTGCTATGCTTTAGGCCTGTTGAGTTTAACGAAAAATTGTATCGAGCAATAAATTTAACGAAAATTTTATGCAAAACTGTATCACATAAAATCATGTTAATAGACTGTTCAATTCAAATCAACTTTTGTTAGTCGTTGAAAGTGACAGAAGAAGATTTGGCACAAGTAAAAGAACTAGATCCGAACACCTATTAATGAGATAAATTATAATATAGCTAAATTATATATATCTTTAATTTCTAAACTTTAAGCATCAAATGCAAAGATGTCATTTGTTGAAGACATCCACTGTACATATTTTTCATTCAAACTTTCCAAATTGACTTAAAGATACCGGCGAAATAATATTTTACAAAGTTTTTTCAATTTCGTACTTTATTTTTTTTGCCAATACTAAACAATGAATGCTCACTTCTAACCTAAAAATAAATGGTCAAACTTACTGCTAGGAAAAAATGGCAACCATATATAAAATGTCAGAATGCCAACATCTTTCCGCTAGCAGCTGCGGTCAATCACTCCAAGGGATTAAAAGGGTTAACAGGGCCAAATGAGCTGATTTCAAAAAAAATATCATGATTTATATTTCAGTATTTCATTTGTTTAATTAAAGCATGTCATGAACATACCGGATCAAGGTCAATCAACACCTCCCATAGGAGCAGAAGCACAATATTTTGAAGCAGTAGGGTTCACGTGGACCTTGTTCCATGATACAGCATACATTTATAAATGACATACAGATACTACAAGCAAATAGGGCAAATTAATGTTCTCTTAGTATTTTATTCATTCTATTCCGTACTAAGGTCATGAGAAGGGAGAACTAATTCTCCACTTCTCAAATAGCATATAAACCTCTTCATATGATTGCCAAACATGCAAAACCTATTATTGCGAGAGGAGTGTATCCTTAGTCCCACATCGGTTGTAAGTTAAGGAAGAGTATAGCTTATATAAAATGGGACATTTTCTTCTCTATAAGATGCCTTTTAAAGGACAAAATCATAAGGTCCAAGACGACATCAGATATGAGCCAGAAGTCAAAGCAGACAATACCTCACGCATATAGGAGCGGAGACCAACCCATCAGAGCTAGGAGTAGTTGGCCTTAGGAAGGCCTAATCCTTGATTATGAGTCAAAAGAAAGTATGACTGATCCATCCAAGTCAAGAGTATCCTTGGCCGCAACACCTACCAATGTCCTAACCATACGATAATGAAAAATCCAGCTTTGAATCATGGTGTTATGCTAGGATAGCTTAGGTCCCTTTTTAGGTCACACCTAAGGGCTGAACTAAAACTTTTAAAGGCTGTTTAGATGATTGATCCAAAAAAAAATAAAAAAATAAAAAAGAAGCTCCTCATGAGATTCGGGTCGGCCCATTCCAAAAGTATTTTAGACCTGTATACTTAATAGAGTCTGATCCAATCTAATTTGGATAGTTGTATTAGCTCAAATGCATGATCCCTGTGGGATTTTATATCCAATCATCCGAACAAACCCTAAAAAACTTTTAGTTAGCTAAAATTAAGTTCGTGCAAAGATTATTTTTTATTTATTGGTTTATTGTAAGGGGTTCAGGTAGCCAACCATCTTCTATTGATGAGTCAAAGTGTAGCACTTACAAAAGAGGGGAGTTTACAACTGAGCATAGACAGAGGCTAAGCGTGCAGCGCAAGCCATAGGAATACAACGATTATTTATTGAATTCAATTTTATGAGATTGGCAGCAAAATTTTTCAGAAAAAAAAATATAGAACCACGCAATCCTATATAAGATGGCTTTCCCATGCCTAACACCAACAAGAACGACCACCACTCTATTCTAGACGATCATTGCAAGAAGAAAATATATGAAGAGAAGTCACAAATATAGGACCTGGCATGTTTCGAACTTCCAATACTTTAATAGCCATTAGATATGACGGCTAATACATTAAGCATGATGCAAAACAAAGTAGTCTCACGCTACACTTTTAGATAGAAGTGTAAAAATTATTATCTATCCAAAATTATGAATAACGTAGCCCATGAATTCTTGTCTAAGACTAGACTAAGAGGACCAGCGCAAATCTCGGAGCATATGCACGGTGGATAACATGCAATCTGGAATAGGTGAAATGCAAGGGATAATGTGGCGTGTTATCCACCGTATGATTTGGCGTGGTGCATCTGACCGGGTCGAAGTAACAATTAGACCACGGCAGCGACAGCATGCGCCCGGACCAGCTCTATGGTTTAGAATGAGGATACCGGGGAAAAACTGGAAATCTTCAAGATGACTTGGTGATTGGCAAGAACAACAGCAAAAATTGTTTACCAAACGAAGCGCGCGCACATCGAACATGATAACTCATGTCGTAGATTTATTGGCAAGACGCAGCAACTTCACAGCACAACCACTGGTAGGAGCTATAACATGCCTCTGCTTAAAAAGGCACTATTACATAAAATTTATTCGATGGGAAAGATTCCTCTAAGCTATGGATAAGAATATGCCTGCCGTGGTGGAGGATTCTTGAACTTATTTTACTGGGTAAATGGGCGTCTTGGCAAGACCACAAAGCCCTTCTGGTGGACCAGCTTCACGTTGGATGAACATGAATCCATTCACACCCCAATCTTCACCCCATGAATTCTTCAACGCCCAATATTTAGACGACGGATCCAAGGTGTCTTGTATCCCGTAACCAACAACAGTCATAGCGTGGTTCTGACAAGTTCCACACGGACCTTTGAACAGACCACCGCTGTACCACTTGATGTCTCTCGGATTTCTGGTGCAAAGGGCAATTGCAACAGGCTGGTTCGCGACCGCCTGCTTGAGCGCAGACTCGTTATTTGGAGGCACCGCCTCGTAGCTGCGAATAGTTGCTACCGGGGGAACTCCGCCTCGGCACTCGCCTTGACGTCCCGTGTAACTGTAATTAAGTGCCGCCGCTATGCCTCCATTCACGAGGACGAAAAAGAAGGCGCGGTCCCGGCCTCCCCCCTTGCATCCATGGCTCGCAACATCACAGTCCACGAGTTGTTGCACCGACACAGGGGCCAAAAGCCCAGTCTTGATTGCATTAATTCCTTCAATGGCAGCTGCAGCAGAGAACGCCCAACAGCTCCCTGCATGGTGGTTGGTGGTCGTGTAAACTTCTTATTTGAATGTATTCCGTTATTCTTTAGATTTAAATAGCGTATTGCGAGTTCATAAGAATTATAATCTTACCGCAGTGGCCTTGACTCTCGCAGCGAGTGACTGCATCACTGGCTATCCAGTCCACGACTTCGGGCACGTCGGTCACGTTGGCATACCGAAAGCTTCCTGTCATGGACTCCAAATGCGGAGGGGTTGGGTCAAGACATGAGTCCTGATCCTCCTGGAACTCTTCGTCGGTCATATCCGCGAAATGGTTGAGGCCGAGCGTATACGTACGATTGCCAGCTTTGTTTGCGGACTCGATGTACTCATAGTTGTCCTTGAAGATTTGGAATCGCCGCTCCTCCTCTGCTGCATCTGTATAGACCCGCCCATATTTAGCCATCCACTGCTTGAACTTTGTCCGCACGGATGCATCACCGATAGCACCAGCTATGGCTCCAGCGATCCAAATATCCAGAATTAACAACGCAAGTACGCAGCATCGGTGAGCCATTGCTGTGTGAAAACTTTGGGATGATTGAAGTTAGGTGGGTTAAGTAGCTAGATAGCGTTGGAGGGTGATAAGTAAATTATAAAAAAACAAAGGATGAAATCCCTTTGTATTCAATGGTATGTCACTGCTATTAGGTTCAATGAATCAAATCCTAATGATAAGGAAACTTACACAGCAACTTTGGAAAAATCATATAATGACAAAATAGGAAGGGTAAGTTTGGAAGGTGATCAAACTGCTCTTCTAAAAATAAATAGCTAAAATGAATAAGAAAAAAAAAAGAATAAAGATCATGATTGCCTCCCATAATAACCGGGCACAATATGAAGGAAAGTAATGGTCATGGTAGAAAGCAAAGTAATTAAACTCGATCCGACCCAGCCGGTTGGACTGGAAACCCGATGACCCGGCCATGGGATCGAGTCGGTTGCCTAATTGAACCGGCTATGCTTAAAACCCATTGAAATTCAGGCGAACCGGTCGGTTGGACTGCGAACCGTTTGACCCGATAAAATCCGGTTGAGGCAAATCCGATTAAATTACTGACTTACCGTTCATCTTCATCGCTTATCTCCCGAAGTCTCGATCGTCCCTTGGGCTTCAACTTTCCAATCCTGGCTTCCCATGTTCAAACTCCGTCGGCGTCTTCTCCTTCCTCGGTGACCAAGTCGGCAACGGCGGCAGCGAACGGAGACTAAGAACGAGCCGACGAGGACGACGGAGCCTCCGGTGAGTAAATGATGCTAACCCTCTTTTTTTTCTTAAATCTCCAATGAATAGGCCCAACCGCCCAAGATCGGCCCCTCTGCCTCCTCCATCCGCGACCGACGACCTCCTCCCTCTGCTCCCTCCTTCTCCGCTCGACCACCCTGCCTCCTCCTCTATCGACCGAGACCTCCCTCCTCCGCTCCTTCTCCGCTCGGCCCCCTCCCCCCTCCGCCTCCTCCTCCTCCGCCGCTCGACCCCCCCCACCTCCTTCTCCCCATCTGAGACCTCCCTTTGCCTCCTCCGCTCGGTCCCCTCCTCCTCCACCTCTACCATCCAAACATCTTTCCTCCATCTCCTCCTCCTCCGCTCGACCCCCTCCGCCTCCTTCTCCCCGTCCGGGACATCCTTTCTCTGCCTCCTCCTCTGGTCGGCTTCTTCCCCCCTCTGCTCGGCCCCCTCCTCCCTCCGCCTCCTCCTCCATCTAGGGCTCTAGGCATTAGTGGGACTGAGGGTTAGAACTTAGAAGCTGTGACGGTACAGGAAAAATTTTTTTTTTGACGAGTGCAGTGCTATGTCACACGGTGATGCAATGGACTACTGTTCGTGATCTCACTGTAAGTCCCACTCTGTGGGATCATGAAAAAAAATGAAAAAAATTGTTGATGATTTATTACTGTTATTTTATCTTCTACTTATAAATTATAAATTATAGTTTAATTTAATTTTTTTTATAGATTATCAAAATGACTTCTGTTGAGGAGACTATTCCATCTATGAGTGATACAAGTAATACTTCATCTTCTGGAGTTAGAGGTAAAAGTAATCCTGCATTGAATCATTATAGAGAACCTCCATAACTTAATGATAATGCCAAAAGGATGAAGTTGGCATGTTTGTATTGTGGAAAGGTATTTGCTGGTGGTGGGATCAATCGCTTCAAACAACATCTTGCAGGAGTAAAAAGAAAAGTAGAACCATGCCGCAAGATACTGGCTGATATTCGCCATCAAATAATACAAAATATTCAAGCTATTGGTGAGAAGAAGAAAAGAGCAAAGACAATGGATGAAGATTACAATCCCTTTAGTGCAAGGCATAAGGAACATGAGGAACAAGTATATTATAGGCAATTGGATGAAGATGATGGCATACAAGAAATTCTTCACTCATCAAACAAGTCTACAAGTAATGCAAAAAGTAAAAATATAGAAGGTGAAAAAAAAATAATTAAAAATATTTAAAAATTATTTTATGTCAAGAACAACTCCTGGTGCTCAACCAACTATAAAAAGCTTTTTACAAAACAAAGAAGCAGTTAAAAGGTGTGATTTTGCAATGGTAAAATGGATAATAGATGCTGTGTGCCATTTAATGCTGTCAACTCTAAGTATTATCAATGCATGATAGATGCCATTGCTAGTATGGGGCCTGGTTACAAAGCTCCAAATTTTCATTCTGTTCGTGGTTATTTGTTAAGCAAGAATGTTGATGAGGTAAAAAGTTATGTTGAAAGTTTTTGTGCAATATGGAAGAAAACAAGATGCATAATCATGGCTGATGGATGGATAGATCAAAGACAGCTGATATGTTATACAAGTTGTTCAAAGAAATTGTTATATCCATTGGTTCTGAAAATGTGGTTCATGTAGTGACTGATAATGCTGCAAATTATGTTACTGTCGGTAAGAAGTTGGAACAAGACTTTTCCACTCTTTTTTGGTCACCTTGTGCTGCTCATTGTCTTAATCTCATTATGCAAGCTATTGGTAAGTTAGTTTCAGTTAAGAACAAAGTAGCCCATGCTGCAAGTATCACAAAATATATTTATAATCATTGCTATCCTTTGTATTTGATGAAAAAATTTACTAGTGGAAAGGAGATAATTCATCCGGCATCCACACGTTTTGCTATCAATTTTATTGCTTTACAAAGCATTTTGGGCCACAAAGATGCATTAAGAGCAATGGTGACTTATAGAGAGTGGACAACTTCAGCTAATGCTAAAGATAGTAAAAGAAAAAAGCTTGTCGATGATATGCTTAATTCTCTTTTTTGGAATGCATGTGCAACCATTGTTAAACTAACGGAGCCTTTAATTCGAGTTTTGAGGATTGTTGACAGTGATGATAGACCTTCAATGGGCTACTTGTATTATGTTATGCATCAAGCTAGAGATAAAATGATCAAAAGATTTAGAAGGAGAAAGACTGTAGTTGAACCTTATTTGAGGATAATCGATTCTCGGTGGGATCTACAATTACATCAAAATCTTCATGCAGTTGGATTTTGGTTGAATCCTTATTTTCGATATGACTCATAACTTATGGATAAACATCCTCGTAGTATTTTTGGACTCTTAGATGTCATAGAGAGGTATTTATTTGGTAATCCAACCTTGTAGGTTAACTTAACTAATGAGATGAGGTTATTTAGAAATACAGAGGCTGACTTTGGATGCTCATCGGCTATAAATGATCGAAGTCGCTTAGCTCCAGATAAGCTTGTTTCTTAGTTATGTCCTTATGCTTTCATTGATATAAAATTTTTTCAACTGCATTCTATTTTAACAAATACAATATTTTGTATTTAGATAAATGGTGGATCACATATGGAAGTTGTGCACCTAATTTGCAAAAGTTGGCTATTCGTGTTTTAAGCCAAACTTGTAGTGCGTCCGGGTGCGAGAGAAATTGGAGCATCTTTGAACATATTTATTCTAAAAAGAGAAATAGATTAGAGCACCAAAAACTTAATGATATGGTATTTGTGCACTACAATTTGAGAGTACAACAAAAGTAATTTTATTATGAATGATATCCAATTTTTTTTATTTATTTTTTATTATATAATTTTTAAACTAACAAGTATTAAATATAGGTTTTATTTCAAGGGTCGCAACTATGATCTTATTGACTTTAAATTGTTTGGTGATAATGATGCGTGGGTATTAGTTGATGAGCCATCAGAGTTAACTAGTGAAGAATTGAAAACTTTTCACTGTGAATTGGTATTATGTTCTATTCAAAAAAATGATAATAATGGTGAGTAAATTATTTTATTATATAATTTATGAATAAAATATCATTACAATTTCATGAGATATGATTTTTCTTTTTAACTTTTTGTTAAATTTGTGACTTTGTAGATATATTGAACTTAGAAGATTTGGATGCTAATGATGGTGAAAATAATGGAAATGATGTCAATAGGAGAGAAGATGGAGAAGATGAAAGTATTGCAAGTCAAGAAGATGTTTTTGCAAATATTGACATAAATTTCAGTCCATTAGCTTGAATTTTTATATTGTGTACTTGTTTATTACTTTTAATTTTTTTTTAAAGATATTGAAGTGAAATATCGTATATTATTGTGTACTTGTTTGTTAAAACTTTTGATCTTGCTAGCAGATGTGGATGGTTATATTTTAAAGTTAGGTTATATGTTTGAGCTTGTATCAAATTTTGATATTTCTAGATATAAGATTAGCAGTTGGTTGGGTACATATATCTTTACCAGCTTCGTTTGTGTGGTTGAATAATGCATGCTTGCTAATTGCTAAAATTTATAAATTCATAGCTTATTATCTGATGAAGCTTTTTATGATTTATGTTATTGTGGATATAATGCATGAGGTACCATGAAGGCATGGATTATGCGATAGAAATATCAAATAAGTTTAAACTATTAGTTAAGCAGTTATTATGAATTTATAACTTTATGCCATTAAATGTTTATATTCATGAATATTTTAATCTAATTATTTTATTTATGAGATTATAGTTGTGTTTCATTTGTATTTTGATACTTGCAGTATTGAAATATATATTATCAGGACTCTTATTATATTTTTGGATATAAACAGATTATTAAATTTTATATTTTATGCTTTATGCCTTAACCCGCCGGTTCAACCATTGATCCGACGGTTGGATCGCTGATCCACTGATCCGATGTCTTGTAAGGATTGATGCTCGGACTGGGTTTAATAACATTGGTAGAAAATAATCAAATTTGTCTTCACCCACAAGTCCCTTAGGATGGAACACTATGTTTAGAAGGTGATAAAATAGCCCTTTTAAAAACAAATAGCTAAAATAACGTGAAAAAAATAAAGGCAAGGTCTCGATTGCCGCCTATAACAATCTGCGGCAGTGATCTTGGCATCATCATGATCACAGCCGTCTCAACACAACACATTAGTATATATAGCTTGATTATATGTTCCAAAATGAGCATCAACAACGACTAATATGGAAAATGGATCTTTAATGATATGGTGGAGAATATGCCAGTGAATCAGATCTAATACGGTAGTGAGTCATATCCAAAATAGATGGA
This sequence comes from Elaeis guineensis, assembly GCF_000442705.2. Taxonomy (NCBI): domain Eukaryota; kingdom Viridiplantae; phylum Streptophyta; class Magnoliopsida; order Arecales; family Arecaceae; genus Elaeis; species Elaeis guineensis. Next base: position 120,692,417 of record NC_025994.2, on the reverse strand, counting down.
GAACACTGTGCCATAGTTTGGGAGTGCACCATGGAGTCCCTGTGCTCAGATATCAAATTAGTCAAAACTTTAATTCAAGATTTGGCATCAAATATGGTGCTCAGGAACACGTATAGAGTTTGCAGCAACCTGCAACTTTAGACCGAAACACTTTTTGGTTCTTGTTTCTTCGCTCCTTCGCTCCTTGTGGCAGCGGGTTCATTCCTTCGCTCATCATTCACAAGACTGCTTCAATTTGGCTTAAGTGGATAGACAACTCCAAGTGACGACACATATTTCGAGGTATTAAAGGATTTCAATTGGTTGATGATACGCGTCTATTATGTGCAGAAAAAAAGTGTGTCTTTTCGCTGCATGCAAAGACAATTCTTTTGGCCTTCGAGAGTGCCTTAGCTCTCAGAATTAATCTTCATAAAAGCTTGATTGTGTGCTTGAATATGTAGAACTTTGAAGCCTCCTTTTTTGCCTCATTGTGGAATTGCAAGAAAGAAGAACTGCCTATCTCCTATCTTGGACTCTCCTTTTGTGATCAAAAACCCCCAAAGCATTGTTGGTTGCCTTTATCGAAAAAAGTTAACTCTAGATTGGCATCTTAGAAGGATAAACATCTTTTTTGAGGCAGTAGCGTTACACTTCTCAATATAATTTTATCATCTTTGCCGCTTTACTTCATATCGGTATTTAGACTCCCTAAATGAGTTCTGTCCAAACTTGATCAACTTTACCCCGCTTCTATGTGGAAGAGGGAAGAGAAAGTTTGTGGATTTTATAGCTTGGTGAATTGGACTTAGTTTGCGGATCAAAGGAACAAAGAGGTCTGAGAATTAAAAATTTAGAGCAAGTTAATCTTGCCCTCTGGACCATATGGGTTTGAAAATATATTATTATATCTACCTCCCTACGGTGGAAGCTAGAGTTGGAACCGGACCGGATCAAGTCGGACCCTATTCTTATCCGAGCCTGATCCAAAATAATTTTTCGAGCTTCAGATTGGGCTAAGATCTGATTTTTTTGAAAAGCTCGACCCCTGTTCGAGCTCGGCTCGAGCCCAATTGGGCTTAAGCCAGATTTCTCTCCTGCTCAGCTCCCTGGCACGCCGCCTCGGCCTGGTAAACGACGTCGGAGTCTCACTGGAGGGCCTCCTTGACTGCTTGCCAGTGGCCTACTCTGCCTACGACTAGCTTAACCCTCGAATCTCGTTTAGCCGCAACATTGCTGAAGGTGACCAGCTCGCCCCCGCCTCGACCACCACCCCGGTAGAGTCTTCCTGTTAACCGTCAGAAATCTGCGAGCCGGAGACCGCCAGCAATGACCTTGTCGACTTCAAATTTTGGCTCGACGATCCCGTCGTGATGCTGCCCGCTGATGAGCTCTTCTCTGACGGAAAACTGGTCCCGCTACAGTCGGCACTGACCGCGTCGAAGCTTCCTCTGGCATCCACTGATGAAATCCGGTTGCCCGAGCCACTCAAGTCGTGGCGGAGGGTGGAGAACGCCGTCGGATTGGACCCATACTTCTTCTCTCCCAAGGGGCCGTAGTGTTCCAATTTGTGAAGGGAGATCCTCGGCCTCAACAAGGCACAGACCCGAAAGCTCGATTCTCGAAAGCCCCCCGTCGCCGCTTCCAAGAATGCGAACACCAAATCTCTGAAGCATTTCCTCCACCGAGACCCTAGATCACCGTCGGCAGACTCATCCTTCCGCCTCCCACTGCTCCACGACTTGGACTCAGAGTCGGTGTCCTTCTTCTCCCGGCTGTCCTCCTCCCGTCCCAACCATGAGGACCTCCCCTGGATCTCCCTCGACTCTGAAAAGCCGACGGCCCAGACCCTGATCTCGCTGAGCCGAAACCCATCGCTAGTCCGGATGGCCTGACCGAGATCTGCCTCGACCATCACGATAGGCGAATCCCAGCAAGGATTGGTTGGACCTCGATCCGATGAATGGCAGATCCGGGGGTGGAGTCACCTTCACCGTGGGGTTTGTCTATGGACAGCCCCCGGATGAACCCGACGGGGAAAATCGTATTCCAGGGCTTGGAAAGGAGCTCGAGCAGCCCTGGAAGCTTCCACAGCAGTCCTTCCGATTTAGTTATAGTTGGGCTCGGATCTGAGCCAGGCCAAGGCTCTGTCTGAGCCCGATCTGAAAACAAAATAGGTTCTATTTTTTAGCCCGAGCCTGGTTTGAATGATTTCAAATTGAGCTCGAAACCGGCCTGGCTCAATGGGCCTCGAGCATGTCCGAGCCCTCTTCCAATCCTAGTGAAAGCAAATCAAAAATGCATATTACTTGAAAAAACTACTTGGTTCGAGATCAAGAAAAAATTTTAGAAAGATGTTTCCAATCTCGAAGAATGTATATAAACATTTCAATGCTTTTTGGATCTCTCTCTCTCTTTCAAGCTCAGTGATGGATCCAAAATTCATTTTTGGAAGGACCAATGGTGTGGCCCTACACCTCTTGCTTATCTCTTTGAAGCTTTGTACCCCTTGGTTGTTTAGCAAAACTGCTCTATAGCTTCACAATGATCAAAGAGATTCTTGTCTTGGAAGATTAAAGTTAGAGGATCACTTTCTCTTCTCCAACATAGACAACTGTGCATTCTCAAAACTTGTATTGCCAACATCAAGCGTCTAGAATTGCTGATGTCCCTTCTTGAAAGCTCACTATCACTGGGCTATTCACTGTGGATTCATTTCATGGGTTCATTAACAATGGAGGAATTGTTTGTCCATACTACAAGATGATATGGAAAGCTGCTACACCTGAGAAGATCAGGATGTTCTTGTGGCTGGCGCTTCGAAATAGACTGCATACTGCTGAAATTTTGGCCAAAAAAAAAGATGGCAAATAAACTTCAAATGTGTTCTACGTGGATCTAACTCCAAAACCATCTCCCATCTCCTTACTAGGTGCTCCTTCGTGCGTGGGATCTGGATGGACCTACTTGTGAATCTGAACATCTCCGATCGGCCTTCAAATTTACCTGATTTGTGGATTGTTTGGAGGAAAAGAAAATTGGATGCCTTAATTAGAAAAGCTACTGATCAACTTCTTGCCGCTTTGTGCTGGAAAATTTGGAAAGAACGTAACGCAAGAATCTTTAACATTACTCTAAGTTTGTAGTTCTTCAGAAAATTCTCCAATCTTTTCATAGTTGGCTCTACATCTACGGGCTAGGAATTCAAGACAGCCATGAAATACTTTGGAGAAAGCTTCAACCATTGCTTCAGCAGCCAGTGGATTCGCCTTGAGTATCAACTACTTTGTTGTCTTGCAGTCGCTGAAGGTTCTACACTTCACGATATCTGATGGAAGCATTGGGCGTGGGAGTTGTTGTACTCTATTTTTAGACCCTGTTCTGCACGATTTTGCTGATCTTGATTTTCTCTGTTGTGTAGCCCACTGTTCTTCATAAGTTTCTGGCTTTTTTTCTGCTGTACATTCTTTTCTTTCTGTATCTTACTCCTTCTTGCAATAAAGCATTGGTGACTAAGGCTGGCCCTTAGTCTCCTTTTCCATCAAAAAAAAAAAATTCTTTAAGTGACGACACTGTTTTGTTCTTGTTTCTGTTTTTTTATTTCCTTCTTTTATTCTGTTGAATTTTGCTGATATGTATTGTTTCGCTGATTCACGGTCTCTATACCTCCTAGTTTCAAGTGTGATCTCTGTCAACCTATTCTTAGGATGGTGCACGACTGCAATGGTATGGAGCTGCTGGGAGGAAAGGAACTCAAGGATGTTCCTTAACAAAAGCTCAACAGAGAAGGTGTTGTTTTGGAAGTTGCTTCTTCTGTTCAATGAGTGGTCTATTTTCTATAATCAGAATGAGCTGCCTACTGTTGCAATAGTGGCTGTGTGCAACTCTTCAACGGATAGCTCAATCTTTTGTGCCTGGAGTCCTTGATTCCCCAGAGGACTTTCTGCTGTGATGTACAACTTGTTTGTAGTTGATATCTTCTTTCTTGCTTCTGATTTCTAAATTTGCTTTAACTCCTTTCTGTAGCACTAAGCAACTGTATATATTTATCCTTTGACAACTTCTTTCTGAAACTCTTATCATCTGTACATTTTTATCCTTCTAATAAAAATTGGGTGGCTGTTTTCTAGCCTCCCTTAATTTCTAAAAGAAAAAAAAAAAAATTTAGACTGAAACATTCATACAAAGTTAAAAATTAATGTAAACCTTTAAATATTAATATAAACTTGACATGATGGTTAGCATTATATTAAGTACCAAATACCAAATTATAAATTATAAGCCACAGTATTTGTTAATAAAATTATAATTAGTTGCATATACTTATAGACCACATTTAAATGTGTGTAATTTTATAGGTTAAATTTGCTAATTCGATGTCCAGGGCATTGAGGTGGGATTGGGATGGGTTGGCAGCGGGATGTGCCTCCTATATTTATGGAATAAAGCTCTTCCAGTAACTTGAGATATTGCAGCAAAGTGGGCAAACTTAAGGTATTGCAGCAAAAGAGGCAAACATGCATTAGATCTCAACAAAATGCTCCCTTAGATAGATTTAACACCTAGAATTTAGTGCTCAAAACAGTAACCGCCATCAATGGTTAGTTTTCGCTTGGAAGAATACCATCCATTTGTGCACCTCAAAGGAATACACAGTCAATATAGCGGACTATCAATCTAAGTGCCATATCATGAATTTTAGAATGTTGCACAATAGACACCATATTTTTGCACCCACATGATGCACAGATAAGAGAGTTTCAAAAATGCATTTTTTTTTATTTTAGGTCTTTATAAGTCCAAATCATAATCAAGAAGCATGGCTCTTTGATTTGGATGTCCTGTCATAAATTTCATGATCACTACATGTATACATATATTATGATTGAATTTTTAATATTTTTATATGGCCCACCTACCTTCCTACCTTTTGTCTGAGCACTCTATGGTGCCCTAGGTGCCTCCATACCGTAACTGACTTTTAAAACACTAGTTCAATTATATAGCAATTGGCCTCCATCATAAAGCAAGGGACAAGAGTTTCAGCACTTTAAGGGATATAAATTATAAAGTTAGGAAAGTAGCTTCAGTATTCAGCAACGGGAAGTTTGTTCCTGGGGTTTGCGAACCATTCGGCATATGCAATGTCATAAAGGTTCGGAGAAAAGGAACATGCATGCATTCTCCCTGCAAAAATAAATAAATCCATTGTGGTTACCTATAAACTTTGATTCTTAAATTATATATATATAATTATTTAAAAACAAGTCTTTTTGTTCAGAGCTAGAAAAAGTAGTCGCGCGTCTTAAATATGTAAGCGAAGGTTGGACGGGAGCGTTGTTAATGGGCTCACTTCCACGCCCCAAGTTCATCACCTTCAGTACATACTTTGGCCCGTCTTAACTATGTCAGTAAGGAGCGTTGTTAATGGGCTCACTTCCACGCCCCAAGTTCATCACCTTCAGTACATACTTTGGCCCGTCTTAACTATGTCAGTAAGGAGCGTTGTTAATGGGCTCACTTCCACGCCCCAAGTCGCAGCCCATCATCACCTTCAACGAATAGATTGGCCCATACGAAAAGTCCGAAGTAATAATGAGTGGGACCCAATCTATAGAAGGGGGAGAAATTAATAGCCAAAATGTAGACATAATTAAGCGATGCATATGGCCAAAATCACCATTTACCAAGCAATCCGTATAGCCAAAATCACGACTTGCCATGTGCCATATGTTTCCCATGGAGTGACACATTTCGTGAATCACATAATAAATTAGTTGCCAAATTCATAATGGTCGTTGGATATTATAAGCCTTGTCTCGGTTTGTAAGGGAAAACATATGTAAATCCACTTCAATGTAACATAGATCCTGGACAAGAGTATCTTTTCTACCTTACAAAGGAGGTTTTGTATAAGCCTTTCATGAAGCTGTCTCATGTTCTGATGTATAAAGCCTTTGGCTTTCATAAGAGAAACACTCAATGCTGTTTTTACCTAAGAGTGATCACTTGACTCAGACTGGAGCGGTAAGGTTCTTAATTCTCCATTTTGACTGAGCTATGCTTGTAACTTCCGTCGAAGTCGAGGGAAAACACCGATGCTATAAACCGGGCATGGAAGTTTTCCAGTTTTAAACAAAAAAGTTAGCAGATATTGAGTTCAGAACAGGAAAGAGCTTGGGAAATCCAATAAAGAGAGCAAGAGCCTTAGACCTGCTAGTTACTAGCGGCAAATGGGGAAAGCTGGTTTCATCATTCACCAACATCACATGGACACTAATTTAATTTGGGGATAGGTGCTGATCTACTGCTTCAAATGAACAGTGGATGAGTCCACGCTCCTACTTCCTTTAAGTTTTCATAATAAAATATTGCACATTAACCTCATGATCAGGTTTGAAAGCTATTGATAACCGTGCTTATGAATTATATTTTTCTTGGCCAACCAAAAAACCGCTTTGTTAAATTATGATTTATTTTTACATGTAGAGCGAGGTCACACTTTCCAGAGACCCAACGCAAGAGACTTGGGACCATCTACGGGTTTTACCCTGCAAGAATATAAGTAATTTAACGGGGGCTCGTCCACTTTGCCTCTATATCAATAAGTCATGCTGGGACGTAGAGCTCGAGGTCTCCCATCTCCCACTTTGCCTCTCTACGTTCAATTTATTCTGTAGTCTTAACGGTCTCGTTTCTATTTCACCATATTCCAAGGTCCTGTCACGTGATCCACTTGTTTCCGCTGCTTTTTTTTTTTTTTTTTATTTCACCGTATTCATTTCCACGTGATCGAGTTGTTTTTTTTTTTTTTTTTTTTTTTGGGTAAAGATGATCCAGTTGTTTTCGACTCCTGCTGTTCTAATACTAATCAGTGAGAGTGCCAGGCCATGGACCACACGTTGCACTACATCAGCAAGAAGCAGGGATTGTTTACCTTGAAAATTTTTTAAAAAAATCAAGCAAGAGCGCAATATACTATTGTTAGTAACGATCTTATCAAACAAACGAAATATGGATCCCAGGTACGAAAACCCTCTGCCAATATTTTGCAAAGAAGGGCTCGAGTTGTATCTTTCATATAATGTCAACTATTGGATAATATAATAGCTGCTTTAAAACTTATGCAAATAAATGAAAAAAATATTTGAATTTTTTGAGAGCTATGCGATGCACGATTCATTAGTTAATATCGTAGAAGAAGATCAATCATTCTCTTGTGTAAAACATACAATCTAAATACCGTCAAAATCTAAAAAATATAAATGCAAGTAGAAATCTATCGAGCTCTATATTTTAACAAGAAATATTGGCATGCCATTCAGTAGCCGACTCAAGTATGCATTTTCTTGTCATACAAAACTCCATCTTATAACATGTACATTTTTTTTTTTTGATAAATATATACCTTGGTTAGATAGGGATTCTCTTAGCAAAGTGAAAACAGATTATTATTTATATAATACATAAAAATATAATTAACTAAATATTGCCACAACCATTCCTCATTCTCTTACATCTGTCAGGTCTCCGAAAAAAAAGATATTTTGGCAGGCTTATAAAAAGAAAATTTATAGTTTTTAAGTGCTTCTTGTGGGAAATGACTTGGCTCCAATGATATCTGAAAGTAATCATTTGCTGGATAAGTTGAAGCTAATTAAATAGTTGCTTATGAAAGAAGTTTAAATAATAAACTAACACATAATTTATATTTATCTGAAGCATCTGCTTAATCAATTGAAGCTGCCCACTAAATTAGGTAAATTGACTGAATTGTAATTTAGATTGACCCATCGAGTCAAAACCAAATATTTTAAGTTCTCTAGATATTAGTTTGGCTCTCTTGATCTGAACTCAAACTTCAGTGAAATAACATCTGGATCTACTTTTATAAAGTGCACAGAAAAGCATGCCTTTGCATCACGTATCTTCTTTTTAACATATTTTTTATCCTTTTTTTCTTTTGGGTGGTAAGCGTTTTATGAAAAAGCACAAACCATGCCCGAGCGTCAGCAACTAATTAAAAGCTAATTTGAGCAGGACTCTAGGAATCCTTACCATATAATATGTTCAGCAATGCTACGGCAACCCAAAAACATCACCCAGAAGAGTCACTCGGCTCGTGGCCCCAATCACGTTGCTTCATTTAATGGCACACTCTTTAATCGAGGATGCCAGCTCAAAGGAAGAAATCAGGATACACCACATCATCCGAGTGACCTCTTGTTTAAGTTACTCAAGCATTTTCCTAATATTTTACGAGAAGCCACCATGCCCTTATTAGGAGGTGATTCACTGAGCATGGAACAAAAGTCCGCTCCCCTACGTCGTCCGGGCCACGGCGTTTCGAAGTCCCATACACGGAACACCAGCCAGAGCGGCTTCTAGTCAGAGTACCATCCCAAAGAATCAAAAGAATTGATCTCCCCTTCCTTTTGTCGCCGATTGGAGAGAGTAGATTCATGGAGTTCCCCACAGCCAACGTTGCGAAACGTATATTGTTTCTCTGCACCCTTGCTAGCTTCCTCGGCGGCTTCTTACTCTACTCTAGCCTCAGCCAAGGCCATTGGCCCGGCCTAGCCTTTGCATCCCTCGGCAGCTTAGAGGCCACAATGAGCATGGAATCACCCATGGAGTACTCAAGCACTCCTCTCCCTTCTCCACCCAACATGGAGGGACGAGCTCGCGAGTCATATAACTTGGATTTACCTTCTCCAAGTAGTTTTCCAGCGCCTACTTTAGCTGAAAGATGGTCACCAGCTGAATTCAGCATAGAGTCATCTCCTCAGTCTTTACGGGTAGAGATGGTACAACCCCCACAATCCACTATAGCATTTTCTCCACAGCCTAGCGTAGTTGAGGAAACTTTACGAAGATCCAATGATAAATTCTTGTCTCCACAATTAGTTAGCGTAGCACAGCCGGTGTTCATGGAGTCTTCACAACATTTAGCCACCTCAGAGGCAAATTCAGAGGTGTCTTCACGATCCACAGAGAGGACTTCTTTGTCGTTGGATGGCAAGTCGATAGAACGAAAATGCAACATCTTTGATGGGAGGTGGGTCTATGATCCAAAAGCCTACCCACTCTACCACGGGAAGCGGTGTCCGTTCCTTGGTGCCCAAGTGAGTTGCCAGAAGAATGGAAGGCCGGACTCGGCTTACGAGCATTGGAGGTGGGAGCCCAATGGATGTCGGATACCAAGGTATTGGCTGTAACTTGGGTAGTAGTTTAACAGAATGGGCTGGTTAATTTTCTCTTCTTTTCTTTTGAAGTTTTCGTTCACTTTGTTTGCATGGATGTCATATATAATTTGGAAGGTTTAATGGGAGTTACGTGCTCGAGAGGCTGAGAGGGAAGCGAGTGGCGATCATTGGAGACTCTCTCAATAGGAATCAGTGGGAGTCGCTGGCTTGTCTGCTCTATTCTTCGGTGCGACCGTCACGTGCCTTCATTAAATCACAAAGCTCCGACTATAAGATCTTCCGAGCTGTGGTAAACGCTTACCCTTTTTCTATGTTTTCTGTGTCTTTTGATAAAATTGGATTTTTTAAACCGATCCAGCGAAAACAATGAGTTTTTTTTTTATCTTTATAAGTTTTAAAAGTCCTTTTGACTGTCAGAAGATTACAAAAGTCGAAACCAGTTGGAAATGGAACTGTGTTCGTTCCGCCGTCATTTCCGCTGGTGACAAAAACTATCGAAAAAATAAGTAGTTTTTTGCCTGTAATTTATGTGCCACATGGCTATGGTCAGGCTTCTCAACTAAAAATGAGTTGCTCACATATTGCGATGTTACGGCTAAAGAACCAAAACACCAGAAAAATAAAAAATAAAAATATATCCATGCACAGACACCGCATTAGTCGATCGGTTGATGCACCGAGTCGAATTGGGAAGAGGTTCCCAAATGTTTGACCCAAAAAAAATTGTTAGATAGTGTACGTCTCTGATAAAATTATACCAAGTAGAAAAAGAAAGGCACCATTCACGTGTATTAATATAAAATCATCACTCGGAATAGTGTATCTAGTTACCATTATTAGCATAGCCATGCGTGTATGGAAGTGGTCTGCTCTACCGCGCACCTTGTCAGTGCAATCGGTGATTATAATGCCGTTTTTTACACAAAACAAATTTGCTTATAAACTTTATATTATGTAAGAAAAATCATCTAGTAATAAATTGGGGTGGAGGAGCCCGCTTCAGTGAGTGCTCGATGTCACACCATCTTAGGGGCACCTCAAACCCAGGGTTATGTAGGCCTCGGGAAGGGTGGAAGTAAGGTAGGATGAGGCTTGGATGGTATGAATATGCTTTTGCTTCAACTAATTTTTGAGAACGGGATGGATATATATATATATATATATACCTCAATCAATAATACTTCATTTTGTGCAAGGACTATGATTGCTCAGTGGAGTTTTATTGGAGCCCATTCCTTGTCGAGCTGAAGGAAAGGGAAGACCAATCCAAGGTGCTAAGGCTCGGCAAACTCCCAGGATCGGCCAAGAGTTGGCGAGGGGCAGATGTCATGGTTTTCAACACCGGTCACTGGTGGACTCATCGTGGCAAGATGCGGCCGTGAGTCCTGTTCACTCCCTATGCAAAACCCTCGAAAATTTTATTTGTTCCACACCGGCCTAGCTGGCAGAGGGAAGCGAGAGGGATGCAGCTGTTATATATTCTGATGATTGGTGATTGGTGCAGATGGAACTATTACGAGCACGGAGGAGATCAGTTGGTGGAGGACATGGAAAGGGATAAAGCGTTTGAGATGGGGCTGAGGACTTGGGCTCGTTGGGTTGACCGAAATGTGGATCCTAGCAAGACCACTGTGTTCTTCCGCAGTATCTCTCCAGAGCACAAAAGGTAAGAAAACACCTCCACCTGATGTGGGCCGGTAGACGTCAACCCAATTTTAATTAATCAAACTCAAAAAATTAGCCGTTGGCATCCATCACTTCCGATGTATTTTTTGTCATAAGACACACTCAAAGCAATGTAGAAAAGGAAACAACGTAATATCTGAAGATAATTATAATATTGTATTCTAACTGCATCACCATCTTCTGGTGAGACTGCCTATTGTGATTGCAATACATGGGCTCACACGAGCATGTCAAAATTTGCAGGGAGAACCTACATTGGTGCTACAATCAAACCCATCCAATCACCAACGAAACTTACGTGCAGTGGTTTCCAAGGTCCATGATAGCTACGGTGGAAAAAACTCTCACAAAGATGAGGACGCCGGTTAGGTATTTGAACATTACACGGCTATCAGAGTATAGGAGAGATGCTCACGCGGCGGTGTACACCATGAGGAGAGGGAAGCTTCTCACTCCGGAACAGCGAGACCAACCTCAAACTTACGCTGACTGCAGCCACTGGTGCCTTCCAGGACTCCCTGATACTTGGAACGTTCTTCTTTTGGCCTCGATCGTTGGAAGTCCCTCTACTGTTATGTAGTTCTTATAACCAAAGCTCCAACTTTCTTTTCTTTCTTTTTCTATGAAAGCAAAAGCGTGGACTAGCTAAGCGTTCCTATAAAGTTTAATAAATAAACAGTTACATTCTCTGGCAATAAAAAAAAAAAAAAAAAAAAATCATTATAGACTAACCAAACAAATTTATGATCAGAACAATCCTATAAGCCAAGAAGATAAATGAAGACTTTTATGCTTTAATTTTATGACATGGTTGCATCACTTCTGATTTTCATGAAATAAAAATCAATTTCTAATTTTTCAAAAAATAAAATTTGTTAGTTATTGGAATTATGCAATGGTGGCTATAACAACAAATGATAGCAATAGACGGCGATGGCTATAACCACCAGTAAATGGTAGTTGGCGATTGATGTGGTAAGGTGAAAGACGAGGATTGGTAGCAAAAATTGATAAAGATAGCGATAGCGGTAAAGATCATTTATCAGTTTTTTAAAATTTGAACAGTTTTCAAAAAACATGCAAAGCCAAACAGAGTGTTTTGTCTTGATTTCCATGGAGTTTTTACCCAAAAAAAAATATTCTTTTTCCTTGGAAACTGACTTTTTTATACTACAAGCAATAGGGTCATTTTGGGAAAGGGGAAAGTTCTCAGTGCCTTGATCTGAGGGGCATTCTGGGAAGAAAACTCAATACGACGCCGGCACGGCGGCGCTGTATTCGCCTAGCGAACCGTAGGCCATCTTTGCGAGACCTAAGTGCTAGCCTGTCATGGAGTCGGCATTTTATGTGCCGTTGTTGCAAAATTTTTGAGACAAAAGAAGATACTGGTTGCGCCACAGAGTCGGCAGAAAAGATCCTCACTATATGTGAAGTCGGCTCTTAGATACCTGACATTTGCTTAACAAATGTTTGATTCGGGGAAGAATAAAGGTGGCATTCTAAAAAATACCACAGAGAATCCCGTTCCTAAAACAAATGCACCCCGCCTTGTGAATTTCGTACTAAAAGGAGAATGACATTAGAGTGCATAAGCCAAAACAAAGAATGTATATATCCACGTATTTTTAAACCATGATCTGCCTCATATTAACATGCATCTCATCCGTTTACACAAGGCACTAAGCCCAATCAGCACCATCCTCTCTCTAAAATGGGAGGGGAAAAAAAATCAAAATCCTACTTTGAAGGATGACGGGGGTTGAAGTTGGACTAGAGAGTATTGAGAAAAGCCTAAACTTGTGAAGGTTGTGACGATTAATGAAGGAGAATGGATAGCAATGCTACTCTTTCATGTGATGGCGATGGATGGGGTGAAGAGATGATGTATGGCTGCTGTAGTGGTGCTTGTAGTTTGTAGCAGCAAATAGAGATACTATAATAACGAGATAGAGCAATTAATGATGCCCAATATATGATCTCAGCACCATCAAAGGCATACGGATTGAGGCATAGAATCAAAATTGCTAATAATTATATAAAACGAGATTTGTGAATAGCCACAAAATTTAATAACAAGATAAATTGCAACAATAGTTGGAAAGATTACGTGCTTGGGATGTGGTTTATGAAGACACTGTTCCAAGAATGTATTTCACTTCTGTTGGGGAATATCCACCGACCGATCGACCGACGGTCGGAGGGACCGACCGACCGACTGACGGCCGGAGGGACCGACCGACCGACCGATGGCCGGAGGGAGCGACCGACCGACGGGCGCCATCGCCGGCCGAATTAACGGCCCACAACCGACTGAGGATGTGTCGGTCGGGCAAACTTTTTCCGACCGACTGAATCAAGAAGTCTGTTGGCCGACTCACGCAAGACTCGCCGACCAATAGAGGGGCCCGACGCCACTCAGCTGGCCACCGACCTAGGGTCGGTCGACTCCTCCGATCGTCGTACAGCCGCCAAAGCTTGTCAGTTCTGACAGCAACATGCGGCACGGCCACCTAGGGGCATTGTCCCACCGAGGGCATTGTCAACCCTAGTGATTTGACAGCCCCACGGCGACATGACACTTTCACGACGACTCTGACAGTCTACAGTGAGTTGACAATTCCTCAGTTGTCCGCGCCATTAATGACGGCGCCATACCGTGCTCCACTATATAAATCGGAGAAGGCAACAGTACAAGGGATCCCCTCCCCACTTCTCGACTTCGAATCCACAGGCTCGCTCCTCTCCCTCTCTCTCTCGATTGAGCTCTCTGTCTTCATTTCACTGTTGCCCAGTTACCTCTCTGACTTGACCGTCGGAGGGTCCCCGTCGGAGCCGCCTCCGGTCAGTGTGGACTTCCCTTTTTTGCAGGCGCACGTTCCCCGGCGATCAGACGGCGAGGCGATTGGCCGCAACAGATTGGCACGCCAGGAAGGGGGCAAACGATGACAAAGACAAGAGCCCAACGATCGAGGATTACCGGGTCGGCGAGGCGCTCTTCCCGCCGGGAAGAGGCCTCCCCGCCACCCTCAGCGGCGGAGCCCAGCTCTCCACACCCCGCGGTGACCACGGAGGCGCAGATCGCGGCCATCGTACGGCAGATGACCGTACTGACGGACGCGGTCAAGAGCCTCCAGCAACAACCGACGGCCCGTCCGATGCCCTACAGGAGCAGCCGCCGACGCCCGCGCCGATCCCCGTCGCCTCCGCGCGAGCGCCCACAACAGCGCTCCCACGGAGAGGAGGAGGGACGGCCATGGCGCGATGACCGACGGTCCCAGCAACCCTCTCCTTCCCTGCTGGAACGGGCGAGGAAGGAGAAGCGACCGCGAACGCCGTCCGCCTCCCTGTCGGAATCTTCCGGAGACTCCACTCCTGGGGTTTCCCAGCACCGACGGACAGACGACTACGAGCGCAGGTTCGAGAAAATTGACCGTCGGCTTGCGCAGTTGCAGGTGGACGGTCAGAAGTCTTCGAACGACGTCGACTTCCGGACCGCCCAACCTCTCTCCCGACTAGTTCTCGACGAACCGATTCCTAGTCGGTTCAAGATGCCGCACGTGGAGCCATACGATGGCTCCACCGACCCGATCGACCACCTTGAGAGCTACAAAGCTCTCATGATGATCCAAGGGGCAACCGACGCTCTTTTTTGCATCGACTTCCCCGCCACACTCCGCAAGGCTGCCAGGGCCTGGTACTCCGATCTTCGATCGGAAAGCATCCACTCCTTCGGGCAGCTCGAGCACTCGTTCGTGGCCCACTTCAGCACCAGTCGGAAGCCGCCGCGAACGTCGGACAGCCTTTTCTCCCTTAAACAGGGGGAAAGTGAGACGCTCCGACACTTCGTGGTGCGATTCAACACGGCCACGCTTGAGGTCCGGGACCTCAACGAAGATATGGCTATCTCAGCCATGAAGCGGGGGCTGAGGGCGTCCCGATTTACCTACTCTCTGGACAAGACCCTCCCCCGGACGTACGTCGAGCTACTGGAGCGCGCTTACAAGTATATGCACGCGGATGAAGGGGCCTCCGACCGACGCTTGACCGAACCTAGAGGCCCGAAGGAGAAGCGGAGGAAAGGTCGGGAACCCGCCGAACCCAGCAGGCCCCCGACTGATAGTCGGGTCTCGCCACCCCGACGAATCCAAAAGTCACCCCGGTAACAGGCTCCAAGGCCGGCACATCCCAGGTACGATTCCTACACTCCTCTCTCCACTCCTCGTGCACAGATTCTAATGGAGATCGAGGGGGAAGAATACCTGCGACGGCCTCCGCCTTTGAAGGCAAAAGGCCTCGACTGTCGGAAGTACTGCCGATTTCACCGAGGTCACGGCCACAACACCGAGCAGTGCATCCAGCTTAAGGATGAGATCGAAGCTCTCATCCGCCGGGGGTATCTCGGTAAATTTCGGAAGAACCCGCCGACCCAACCAGTTGCCGATCGACGACCCCGGCCGACTGAAGAGGCGGCGACTAATCAGCCGACGGCCGGAGTCATCAACATGATCTCCAAGCGGCTGGGCCCGGGGACATTTGCGGGAGGAGAGACGACGAAAAAGCCACGCCCGGACGACGTAATCACTTTTACGGAGGAAGACGTTCGGGGCATCCAAACTCCCCACGACGATGCTGTTGTTGTTTCGGCAACAATAGCGAATTATGATGTAAAAAAAATTTTTGTTGATAATGGAAGTTCGACAAATGTTTTGTTTTACTCGACCTTCTCCCGGATGCGACTGTCAACCGACTGACTTAAGAGGGTCTCTATGCCCTTGATCGGCTTTGCCAGGGATGCTGTCACGATGGAAGGAGAAATTACCCTGCCTGTGACGGCCGGCACCGAACCGCGATAAAGCACGGTCCACTTAACTTTTGCAGTCGTCCAGGTGCCTTCGGCCTATAACGCCATACTTGGATGACCCAGACTAAACGCCCTCAAGGCAATCGTCTCGACGTACCATCTCCTCGTTCGGTTCCCGACCAAAAATGGGGTTGGAGAGATGCGCGGGGATCAACAGCTCGCCCGATGATGCTTCCAGATCTCCGCTCAAAACAACGAGTTGAGGGGCTCCCTGACGATCGACAAACTGGACCAACGGGAGGAGGAAGAACGGGGTTCACCGGTCGAGCAGCTCGTATCGATCCCGATAGTGGAAAATCCTGATCGGAAGGTTTGGGTTGGGTCTCAATTGCCCGACCCCGAACGACGATGATTGACGGAGCTGCTGACGGTCAATGCCGACATATTTGCTTGGTCGGCAGCCGATATGTCGGGCATCTCCCCAGAGACAATAACCCACCAACTCAACATCGAACCGACGATGAGGCCGGTGAGGCAGAAGAAAAGGTCTTTCGCTCCAGAGAGACAGAGGGCCATCGACGAAGAAGTAGACAAGCTACTCGAAGCGGGCTTCATCCGAGAATCCACGTATCCCGATTGGCTCGCCAATGTTGTCATGGTCAAAAAAGCCAACGGGAAGTGGAGGATCTGCATCGACTATACCGACTTGAACCGAGCCTGCCCAAAGGATAGCTTTTCACTTTCGAAAATCGACCAGCTGGTGGATGCGACGTCCGGATTTCGACTGCTCAGCTTTATGGACGCCTTCGTCGGATACAACCAGATCCGTATGGCGCCTGAAGACGAGGAGCATACCACCTTCGTGACTCCCAAGGGCCTCTACTGTTATCGAGTGATGCCCTTCGGACTGAAGAACGCCGGCGCCACCTACCAGCGACTTGTCAATAAGATCTTTAAAGATCAGATCAGGCGCAACATGGAGGTGTACGTGGACGACATGTTGGTGAAAAGTGCGCAGATCCCGGATCATGTTCGGGATCTCGAGGAGACCTTTTGCACCCTACGACGACATCAAATGAAGCTCAACCCGACCAAGTGCGCTTTTGGCGTGACCTCAGGGAAGTTCCTCGGATTCCTCATTTCTCAGAGAGGGATTGAGGCCAACCCTGAGAAAATAAAGGCGATCCTCGACATGCATCATGCGAACACCAAGAAGGAGGTCCAACAGCTGAACGAAAAAATCGTCGCTCTTAGCCGATTCATTTCTCGATCAGCTGAAAGGTGCCTCCCGCTTTTTAAAACTTTGCGCCAGGCAAATGGTTTTTCTTGGTCGGATGAGTGCCAACAGGCCTTCGAAGACCTGAAGAAGTACTTGGCTTCCCCACCGCTGCTCGTAAAGCCGCAGGTCGGGGAGACCTTGTATCTCTACTTTGCGACATCTTCTGAGGCGGTCAGTTCGGTGCTCGTCCGAGAAAACGAAAATCGAACCCATCAGCCTATCTACTATACCAGCAAGGTACTCCACGGCGTCGAAGCCAGATATTTGGAGACGAAAAAGATGATTTTCACCCTGACCGTCTCTGCACAACGACTCCGTCCATACTTCCAGGCTCATGCCATAGTGGTCCTCACCAACCAGCCCCTGAGGGCGATATTGCGCCGACCGGATACATCTGGACGACTGACAAAGTGGGCGATGAAGCTCAGCGAGTTCGACATTCAGTACCGACCGCGTCCTGCCTTGAAGGCTCAGGTCTTGGCCGACTTCATCGTCGAGTGCCCGACAACTGACCAAGGGTCGGGAGCTACGGACCCGAGACGAGACGCGGTCTCCGAGCCAGATCCGGTCTCCACCTGGGTACTGCACATCGATGGAGCTTCAAACGCTCAGGGGAGCAGGGCCGGGCTCCTGCTCACGAATTCGGATGGAGTGGTCACCGAGTACGTCCTCCAATTCGACTTCAAGGCCTCCAACAACCAAGCCGAGTACGAAGCACTCCTCGCTGGCTTGAGGATGGCGAGGGAACTGGGCGTCGACAGCCTCCGGGCATTCTGCGACTCTCAGCTGATCGTGGGACAAATCAGGGGCGAATTCGAGGCGCGAGATCCGACTATGGTCAAATACCTTCAGAAAGTGAAGGACCTCGTGGCACGCCTCAGGTATTTTAAAATTTCCCACATCCCTAGGTCGGAGAACGCCCGTGCCGACGCACTCTCCAGACTGGCGACTTCGGCTTTCGACTCTTTGGGTCGGACGTTCGTGGAGAACCTCGAGCAGTCGAGTGTCGACCGGGTCGACGAGGTGCTACAACTAACGGCCGAACCAAGCTGGATGGACCCGATCATTCGGTATTTGACCGACGGGATCGGCCCCGAGGATCCCGCAGAGGCCAAGCGGCTCCGATGGTCGGCCTCCCAATATGTGATCATGGACGACCGACTCTACAAGAGGTCGTTCTCGCTCCCCTTGCTTAGGTGCTTGGGACCGACCGACGCCGACTATGCTCTCCGAGAGGTGCACGAAGGGATCTGCGGGAATCACTTGGGGGGCAAGTCCCTGGCCTACAAAGTCCTGCGACAGGGTTACTACTGGCCCACCATGAGGAAGGACGCGGTCGAGTTGGTTCGGAGGTGCGAACCTTGTCAGAAGTATGCCAACATTCAACACCAACCGGCCAGCCAAATCGCTCCTATTGTTGCTCCATGGCCCTTCGCTCAGTGGGGGGTCGATATTCTCGATCCTTTTCCTCCAGCATCGGGTCAAAGAAAGTTCATGGTTGTCGCCATCGACTACTTCACCAAGTGGGTGGAGGCCGAACCCTTGGCGCAGATCACCGAGCGGAAGATGGAGGACTTTATCCAAAAATCCATCATCTTCAGGTTCGGGTTGCCGCATACTATCATCACCGACAATGGGCGGCAATTCGACAACCAAGACTTCCGAGACTTCTGCGCAAGGTTCCACATCACGCACCGACTGACTTCAGTCGGGCACCCACAGTCCAACGGCGAAGTCGAGGTGACCAACCGGACCTTACTCCACGGACTCAAAACCCGACTGAATGAAGCCAAAGGCCTCTGGATCGACGAGCTAGGCTCCATCCTGTGGGCTTACCGAACGACCCCACGCGTTCTGACCGGGGAGTCGCCTTTCAGCTTGGCCTACGGGACGGAGGCTATGATCCCACTCGAGGTTGGACTGCCGTCTTCAAGGGTCGAGCGGTATCAAGAGCTGGACAACTCCGATTGTCGAAGGGCCGATCTAGACCTCCTCCTAGAACTGCGAAATGAGGCTCAAATTCGCATGGCTTCGTACCGATAGAAGGTTGCTCGGTATTACAATGCCAAGGTCAGACCAAAGCTCTTCAGGCCTGGCGACTTGATCCTGAGGAAGGCAGAGGTCTCGAAGCCCCTGGACCAGGGGAAGCTGGCTCCGAACTGGGAAGGGCCCTACAAGGTAGCAGACACTTATGGTCCGAGAGCCTACCGACTGGAGACCCTTGAAGGGAAACCCATCCCCCGAACGTGGAACGCCGACAACCTGAAATTGTACTACCAATGAACTCTGTACTTGACCAGTCAGAATACAAATCCAGTTTGAAATCTCGGAGTTTTAACTCTTCGACTAACGATCGGCGCTCGCCAAGGTCAAGCCC
The DNA here is from genome assembly GCF_000442705.2 of Elaeis guineensis. Lineage (NCBI taxonomy): Eukaryota > Viridiplantae > Streptophyta > Magnoliopsida > Arecales > Arecaceae > Elaeis > Elaeis guineensis. The sequence goes on along the minus strand of NC_025994.2, from coordinate 120,673,089 downwards.
CGACATGTCGACTTGGACTTGGTATCCGCCTGAAACCGACGACCCTACCGTCGGTGATGCATCGGACTCTTACAAGGACCGATGCATCCACATGGACGGGAGCTACACTCCTTCGACGACACATCGGACTCTCACGAGGATCGATGCATCTATATTGACGGGAGTTGACACTCCTTCTACAGTCGAACTTTCGGGCCAGACCATCGGCTAACACGCCGATCGGGCCCCGACCAAAGAAAGGCGAAGTGCCTGCGCGACCGACGTTGCGACTCCCGATCGAGCTACGGTCGGTCGAAGGATATTCGGCTTACCACCGTCTATCGCACAATGCGACCTCAGTCGCATTCATGATTCACCGATCGGGCTACGACCGGTCGGAAGATATTCGGCTTACCACCGTATATCGCGAGGCGCAGTAAGTATACCCGACACAAGGGTATCGGGGTCCGACTTATCGGTGCTCCCTCGACCGAATGCGCCGGACGACATTCGACTGAACGCGTCAGAGGGGACCCGACTACCGAACCTTTACCACGATCGGTCGGCTCCTGACTCAACAGACGCGCCCGACTGACGACCTTGACTATCAAAGGCCGATCCAAAGTCGGAACTTACTCTACCTTCGTGGCGGCACGAGTTGCCGAACGTCCTAACCGACCTATATGAGTTAGCGACTTACATGAGTTAGCGACTTACATGAGTTAGCGACTTACGAAGACATTCAACAATACACAAGAAAAAGACCGAGCAGAAGAAAAAGTAAAGGAAGTTTTCATTCAAAGTCAAAAGGAAGTTTACAAAGTCGGGTCGAAGTCCGATTACAAGTATTCCAAAAAAGAAAAAGACAAAAGAAACAAAAGTCGGCAACGCTCGATCATCCCTCTGAGTCGATCTCCTCGACCGACGGAAGATCGGGGATAACTGGTGTGTCAACCATGATGGGCGCTGGGTCGACGGCCGAAGCAGGACCGTCGGTCGGCGGGGGACTGGCAGTCGGCGCCACTTGCTCCGGGACGGCTTCCTCCGCCATGACGACGCCTCCCGATGGCTGGTCGGCCATCTCCTTGGTGGCTTGCTCCTCGGCCCCCGGCGGGACGATACCGCTGAGGTCCAGCTTCGGGTACAAGGCATGGACCGCATCCCGATCGTCCTCGTACCCCACCCGGTACGACACGAAGCCGGACTCCAGCATCTCCTCCCGGTATTAATCGGTGGCACGAAAGTCCTGCACCGCCCGGCTTGCCGACTCCTTCGCCGACCTTGCTTCCTCCTCCGCCCGGCCGAGCGAGTCCTTTGCCGACTCTGCTTCTGCCTTCGCTATGTCGGTGTCAGCCTGGGCAATCGATAGATCCTCCTCGGCTTTGGTGAGCTTCTCCAGGCTGACCCGAAGCTGCTCGCGCTCGCCTTCAAGTTCGACGGCAACGCCATCCCGGCCCTTGCGTTTGGCTTCTTTTTTGGCCGACCTTAGCTCGGACCCGAGTCAGGAGACTTCGTCCACCAACTTGGCCTCCCGGTCAGCCGACTGCTTCAAGTGGTCGACAGCATTGCCCGGTCGGCTTCGGCCGCCGCCGACCTTTCCTTCCAAGCCGCCCGGACGGTCCCGAACCTCCGGTATCCGGCTTCAAGCTCCGACATGGTGTAGATCAGCTGCCGACGCAAGTATTTCATCAGGAAAATAAATTGACGAAAACACTAAGGAAAAAGGATGCGGAACAAGATTTACCTCGACCATGGTCGGGTAGAACGACGACAGCATCTCGGTCACTTGCCGAGACCTCAACGCCTCCACGTCGGCCGGGAGGAGGATTCCCTGGCACAGCCTCCTCGCCAGGTTGTGGTCGGCCAACGCCGATGCCCCTTCGGGGAACTGTGCGCTGGGCGGCACAGTTCGACTCCCCGACCTTGTTTCGTCCGCCGGGTCCATCGGGGCCTTCCCTCGATCGGCCGCCCCGACCGACGAAACCGACAGCGAGGGGATGCTCGAGGTTGAACCGGCACCCCCCGTTGCGGCCACAGACGCCGCCGGATGATGTTCGGTTTCCCGAACGTCATCCGGCTCCACCGCCGCCGGTGAGGCCGTCGATGTTCCTTCGACCGCTTCTTCCACCGGCCTCTCCTCCGATGCGCTGCCGAAGCCGCGAGCGCTATCACTGGCTCCGATTGGTCGGTCGCCGACGCTTCTACGGTCGGCGCCGCTGGAGTAGGCTTCTTCGAAGGACACGAAGGTCCTGCCCCCGATGACGGCCTCTTCCTTGTTGCAAATTGCCGGATCTCGACGTCGGTCGGCCGCATTCTTGGAGGTGTCCCTGCGATACCGACAGATGTGTTAATCAAAGAGCCGGACAAAGGGCCGAATGAAAAAAGGACCGGGGGATCGGGCGATACCTAGTCAGGGGACCAAGCTCAAGCCAGCGTCATAGAGAGCTTGTTCGGTAACAAGCTCCCTCTGCTTCGGGACCGACATATCTTTGAGTCGGTGGAAGTCCTCCCGGTCGTCCACCTCCACCCGGCTGTTGTCATTTGCCTCGGTTCGGGGCACGCCCCAATGCGAAGGGAAGCCCCAAGGAGATGGAGATGATACAAAGAAAAACTGGTTCTTCCACCCATGGATGGACGATGGAAGACCAGTGATGAAAGAAAGACCCTTCCGGGGATTGAAGAGCCACCACCCTCGGGCCTTAGGGTGGGGTCGGAGCACAAAGAATGCCCGGAAGAGCGAAATACGAGGGTTGGTCGGCAAAAGCTGACACAACAGCGCGAAGCTGATTATCAGTCGGACAGAGTTCGGCGCCAATTGCGCCGGACAAAGTCCGTAATAATTCAACAGATTCCGGACGAACTCCAGAATCGGGAGACGAAGACCCGCGCGAAGGTCTTCGACATACAACGCTAGTTGGCCAGGCGGAGGGTTGTTAACCCGACCGCCGGCCCCTGGGGCGGAGAGTTGAAACTGCTCCGGGATGCGATGCTGCTCCCGAAGCCGATCAACGTTCGGCCCCGAAAGTGAGGAAACCTCAACTTCCGGAGTCGACCGGGAGTCGTCGGTCGGATTTCCCGACCGGGCTCCCCGAGTCGGATTTCCGGCCATTACACCGGAACCGAACAAGAAGAGGAAGAAGCGAAGAGGAAGAAGCGAAGAGGAAGAAGAAGCAAAGAGGAAGAAGAAGAAGAGGAAGGGAAGACCACGAACCGGCAATGAACCCTTCTGGAAGCTGGAGGAGAGGCTCTGCCCGCGACGACTGAGAAATCGCCCGGACAGAGTTTCTGCAGCAAAACGTCGATAGTGAGGTCCTGGATCCGGATGGTCCTATATATATAGGACAGTCCGACGGCCGAGATGCCTCCACACCGACCGAAGACTCACGGATGTGCGACATGTGGCGGCCTCTGGGTGGCCTGATGATTCGGCGCGCCCATCCCGGGACGGCCGCACCGCCCTCATTAAATGCGAGGGGCGCCGGCCCAACCACCTCCGACACGTGGCAAACGGGGCCGCGGTTCTGCATTAAAGCACCCACGCCGATTCGCGTTCCCGATGGGACGTCTGACAGCACCCCCCGCTCCCAGAATCGGCACTGGGCGACGGTCTGCATTCCCTAGAAGCCGCCGAATATCCGATCGCCTGACACCGAATCGTCCGACACCCGACCTCCTGACGCCGACGTGACGTCTGACGAGGACAAGACAGGACGTCTGACACCTGACGCCGACGTGATACCTGACACCGACTAGACGTCTGACGTCAGCAAATCGCTCGGCATTCATGGGACGCCTAACGTCGTATCAACCCGCGGTACGGTCGGAATTTGGCATACGACGAATCCACTCCTTTTCGCCCGAGATTGCTGCCCAACTAAAAGCATCGGCCAGCTCACCGTCCGACTCAGGAGTGGAGGGGGGCAACTGTTGGGGAATACCCACCGACCGACCGACCGACGGCCGGAGGGACCGACCGACCGACTGACGACCGGAGGGACCGACCGATGGCCGGAGGGACCGACCGACCGACTGACAGCCGGAGCGACCGACCGACGGGCGCCATCGCCGGCCGAATTAACGGCCCACAACCGACTGAGGATGTGTCGGTCGGGCATACTTTTCCCGACCGACTGAACCTAGAAGTCTGTTGGCCGACTCACGCAAGACTCGCCGACCAACAGAGGAGCCCGACGCCACTCAGCTGGCCACCGACCTAGGGTCGGTCGACTCCTCCGAGCGCCGTACAGCCGCCAAAGCTTGTCAGTTCTGACAGCAACATGCGGCACGGCCACCTAGGGGCATTGTCCCGCCGAGGGCATGGTCAACCCTAGTGATTTGACAGCCCCACGGTGACATGACACTTTCACGGTGACTCTGACAGTCTACAGTGAGTTGACAATTCCTCAGTTGTCCGCGCCATTAATGACGGCGCCATACCGTGCTCCACTATATAAATCGGGGAAGGCAACAGTGCAAGGGATCCCCCCCACTTCTTGACTTCGAATCCACAGGCTCGCTCCTCTCCCTCTCTCTCTCGATTGAGCTCTCTGTCTTCATTTCACTGTTGCCCAGTCACCTCTCTGACTTGACCGTCGAAGGGTCCCCGCCGGAGCCGCCTCCGGTCAGTGTGGACTTCCCTTTTTTGCAGGCGCACGTTCCCCGGCGATCAGACGGCGAGGCGATTGGCCGCAACAACTTCTTTATGCAGGTTCACAAAGATATTGTCCTCGAGGTACAATGAATCCAGCACAGCTTGAAGCTTTTTATCAATACCATAATTGCATAAAGATCTGATTCAAAGGATTTTTTTTGATCCAGAAGGCTCATCAGATTCAATATAGATCATTTTGGCTATTACAAATATAGTTAGATATGATCCAAATATAATATCTATTGTATCAAAGAAGTTGAATTATATGCTAAATTTCTGGAGATCATAACTTGATCATACAATATCTGATTGAGAAGATCCTTTTCTTTCAAATTAGATAATTTTTTAAAATCTATATGCCATGTAGCATTTATCTCTTAAGATTAAAACTAGCAAAATTTCTTTATTTAGCCACTAAAAATTGTACAATCAAAAAAATTTTCTTTTCAGACAAGATTCAAATAGATGTAACTCTCAATTTAAACAAAATCAAATAGAATGTTTAAAAGCAAAATTGATATAGGAGAAGAAATCTACCTCTTATTAGATTTTAGCTTTTTAATGTTTATTTTCATCGGTCATACTTATTTTAGGGATTGAGCAATGTTAAAATTGGGAGAGAAATCGAACATAAATTGTACAATAGTACTTAATCTTTATAAAAATGATTATATATCTCAATTTATGATCATTAATAAAAAAAAGGTGAACTTAAAATCCTATTTTCACCTTTTTTTTTTCTTTCTATTTTTTTGAAAGATTCAAGATTTTTTTTTTGGGTAGAATTGAAAGATTCAAGTTCAGCATGTTAAAAAAGTTTGCTTCTATCACCTCACTTGCTTAGAAAGAAGAGCAGAAAAATATTAGAAAAATTAAAAAGGATAGAGAAATTGTATGAAAAACTGAAGGAAAGAGAAAAAAAGACATTCAGTGGAAGTTCTTTCGTAGTAATAGCACAAGGCCTAATTTACTCTCTGGTCGTGATCATAACCTACTTTCCTTATCAATAAGTGCATGGCTTAGGCAGCTAAGCTGAGCTTGGTGAGGGAGAACGTGTTGTCATCAACACATCATTTCCAAAGCTCATTTGGACCTAAAATAACCAGACATCAATAAATACAAGTATGCTTGCATTTAGGATATGATTTCGAAATTTGAATCATTTTCAAAAAAGAAAGCAGCTAAAACTATCATTTAGAAATTTAAATTTTTTTAAAAAAAATAAAAATCTCCCACGGAGAGAACTTTTAAAAGTCCGAAGAAGAGAGTCCAACTATCCCATCACTTATGACACTTTTTTTTTTTTTTTTTTAGGAGTTGCACCAACCTCTCCTTTCATATGACAAGAAAAAAAGAAAACTTTTCATGTGAAGTGGACCCATATCTGGCAATTTCGTGATAGTTAAAAATAGAATGAAATTATGGTTAGCCCACCTAAAGCCAGGGGTCATTTTGGAAAGTAAAAGGCTATATTTTTTTATTAGACTGCCTATTATCTTTGGGGAAGATCCAAGTCATAGTTGCAATCCTTACCTTTATTGCACCAATCATCCTATAGATCAATCCACGCTAACTATAAAATGAAAGTTACCATATAACATTACTTATTATCATCTATTTTTTAGTGTAAATATTTATTTATAAAAATAAAATAAAATATTTATTATACATTAAAAAGCATAATATTGTGATTATAACATATATTTTTTATTTAATAATGCAATTAAGACAAGCACCTCGACCAAAAAAATTGGCAGCTACAAAACTCCGGCAGCAATAGCAGGTACAGTACCAGAATCCTCAGTCCCCACAAAGTTAAGAACAAAATATTTTAAGAAAATTAAGGCAGTGTCATCATAAGAGAAACTTCTTTTTCACCTGAAAAAAAAAAAATTCTTTAGAGCTATTCCCTGGATGGATGTTTGCTTGATTTTCCAGCATCCGGGTGTCTTGGTACTCCTCCTTGTTGTTCCCATTGCTGATAAAGTCCAAAGATGATGAGGACAAAGCAAAAGGAGGGGGCTTTTGCCAGTATCGCATGGTAGACGTGGTCTGGCTCCCACGTGAAAGTGGTCCCACTTTCGTCCGACCACTTTATGGGGGGGGGGGTTGCGGTCGGCTTTCCCTTGGCTTGGGGATTCGCCGAATGATATCGACTCCAAAGGCTGTATGCTGTTCCAAAGGAGACAGCTCGGTAAACCAGCCCCGACGTTCTGTCCCGCTACTGGTCGCCGATACCGTACGACGATTATTAGAGGGAGTTTTAGCATGTGCATTTAATTTATAATTTTGTTTTAAAGTTTTTTATTTAACCAATTTATCAAATATCAGTGATTTTTGTAGTCAGGTTTTTCGTTTATTAAGTCAGTTTTTCTTACAACGTGCTGTTTGGAGGTCTTAATGGCAGAAGCAACGCAAGCTTGGAAAATATTTTTTGGATATTGTTCAATGATGGTTAATTTTTAGATTTTTTAAAAATTTAAAATAAAATGAAAAAAATATTTGTTTGCAGTTATCTATTGGATAGATATTTCTGTGCCTTATCAAACTTTAAAATTGAAATACATAATCGTTGGAAGTGGAAATAAATCTGAAATTTATTTTTTTCTTTTTTTATGTACATATCTCAAACTGTACGTTATTTTATTTACATAAAATTTATATAGTCTAGCCTTCCTTTTTCTCAAAAAAAAAAACTCAGAAAAAAAAATCCTCTGAAAGAAAAATGCTTCACATAACTTTTATTCTTTTTTATGAAATAAGTAATTAGGGGAACTATCTAACCTGTGTATAATGAATAAAAACTTGATTTGGTGCAGCGAAAAAATAATTGTTGTTGGACTTGCTTCTACCCAAATCCAAGTCCCCTGTCCTCCAAGCCCTGCTCCAAACCAGCGCATTTTGTGGGAGAAAGGGAGTTTTATATTTAGTTAACCAGCTTTCGTAAGACATACTAATTTACTTGAGTTACGCTAACCCCATCTTGCCACGTGATAAGGGGAAGTTTGTTTTTGCGTGAAACAAGTATCCCAGAAAATTAGTTGGATTAATTCCTTTTTTTTTGAGGGAACATTAGTTGGATACTTGAATTGCAAAGGATGCACTACCCCCTAGAAAAATACCATGTCCCTCACGCATACGAATGTTTAATTTCATCAACAACGCTATTGATGTAGAAGTTTTTTTTTTTGGTAGAAAAAGAACAAGATATATTACAGCCAGTTACAAATAGATACAAAGGTGTGATACAACCACAGGATAAATTGAGAAGATTTAAACAGCAAATAAAAAGACTATTGATGCAGAATTTGATGTCGTATATAGTTTATTGTTTTGGAACATTCAAGTTCTCCCACATTTATTCCAAAACATGCAGACCGTGAGAGGACAAAGTGTCACTATCGATCATTTCCACTTTTCCTCTCAATGCAAAGCAGGCTGAAGTCAAACCTAGTTACGAAGAAGTAAAGAAAATTCTGTGCAAAAATAATAATGGAGGACCCGATGATGTCCGATGGTTTGGAGATATCTCCGACGAGGAGGCGTAGGCTTTCGGCATCGAAAGAAAGAATATTTTGACAGCGATATAGAAGATTCCAGCATTCGATGGAGTGGTTGAAAAAGTTCAACAAAATATGGACAGTCATCTTACATAGAGTTAGCATAAATTTTTTTATTTTTTTATTTTTTTTAAATATTTATTTTTCATGTTATTCTAGATAAGTCGAACTCGAACCTAATTCGAATATAACGAGCTTAACAAAATCGATCTCAAATAAAATTCTCTCGAATACGTTCGAATCCGAATCAAATTCAAACTAAACAGTAGTTCGAAACAGTCGATCTCGAACAGTAATATATTCGATCGTATCCCATTCGTTAACGGCTCTAATAATGATGATCTGGACTTCCATTTTATCATTTTCAGTTATTTATATCAAAATATATAATTTTAATTTTTTAGGATTAAGATATTCATTGTTACACAGGATTCTAAAATGAAAAATGATAGTCAACAATAAAAAATGATGATTTTTATTTTTCAATCATTTTTTATTAATAAAAATATTATTTTTCAAACTTTATATTCTCCTTCGAAGGGAAAAACAGCACAGTTTTTTTTTTCTTTAAATATATAAAATTTTATCTCAGAGAAACAGCACAAATAAAAAATAATCATTATTTACATTATTATGCTACTAAATAATGATTATAATAGCTATTATCTTTTCTCTTTTATTACACAAAAAAAAAATAAATGGAAGGAACCTACTCTTACAGTGGCCGTTATACCGGACCTCTTCAATGCAGTGCTAAAAGAAAACTTTACATGTGACGAAAGGACTGCTGAAATAAAATAAAAAGAAGGAAAAGAACAAAAGGACTACTGGATTTTTTTTTGATGATAAAAAAAAGACTACTGATCATTTCCCTAAACAAAAGGTTGAGACGCACCAACCCCCCCATTGAATTATACCGAACGCAGAAGGTACATAGCATCCTCACCTGCTAGGATAAACACCTTCCAGCTGGTACCATCCATCTCCGAGCTTCACCCAATTCACAACGCCCGCATCGCCAATCCACAAAAAGTAATCATAGGCCAAAAGGCCCACCCACTTGTTTCCTAGTTTGAAAGACCGATACACTGTACCTCGTGCATCAATTTTTACCATCATAATTCATAACCGACCCAAATAGGGAGACATCATGGTGTTACCAAATAAAGCTGGCGCATTAATTAATTCTTCCCCCATCCTTCTTCTCCCAAGCGATTACTTCCCTCTCTTGGCATGCCTTCTTTGCCGCGTCCTCCAACAGCAAGGATTTCCCATGGAGTCCCTCATCCCTTCTCTCGTCAACCGCAAGTGGTTCCTCTGCTCTTTGGCGAGCTTCTTCGGCCTCCTCTTCGTCTGCTTCAGCCTCAACAAAGCTTCTCGTCCGGCGCCGGCGTTCGCATCCTTTCGAGACTCCCAGACGAGCCTCGTCGCGACGTTGCTGGAGTCCGGCGAGCCACTCTCTTCCCAATCCATGCACAGTGGTGGTCCAATTCGTAGCACACAAACTGTAGATATTGTTCAACCCCCAACAACCAACATAGCGTTATCTCCGTTATCCAGTTATATGGATTTATTGTCTCCACAGATTAGTGCAAAAGAACCAAAATCTAGTGGAGTTCCAGTAGTGTCCTCAGAATCTAATGGAACAAATCCGGTCTCCTCTCAAAGCAAGATGGAGATGCCTCGGTACAAGGAAAATTATACTTCGTTGTTGGTACCGGTGGGTGGTGGAGCTAAGAAGGAAAAGATCAAGGAAGAGAAGAAGTGTGATATCTTTGATGGGAAGTGGGTTTATGACCGGAAAGGCTATCCGCTCTACCGTGGACATTGGTGTCCGTTTCTTAGTGATCAAGTGAGTTGCCAGAAGAATGGAAGACCAGACAAAGACTATGAGCATTGGAGGTGGCAGCCTAAAGGCTGCGAAATTCCAAGGTACCCCGCATTCCAAACTTGAGGAAGTTAATTAAATTTCTCCAATTTTCACAGATTGATGGTATATTTTTTCAAACAAGAACTGCTATCAGTTTACTTATAATCTTGGAAGGTATAATGGGAAGGAATTGCTAGAAAGGTGGCGAGGGAAAAGAGTGGTGATCGTCGGAGACTCTCTTAACAGAAACATGTGGGAATCGCTCGCCTGCATCCTTTACTCTTCGGGGCGCCGGTCCAAGGCTTATGTCAAATCGAACAGTCCAGAATATAAGATCTTTCGAGCCTTGGTAAATTTACTTACCATCCTCCGCCGTCTTATTTTTTTGGATTTTTTTTTTTAATATTTGTTGTGATTGAGAGTTTTAATTCCGGGAATATGTTGGGTAAACTTGGCGGAAAAAAGATAAATTTAGAAAGGAAGCTATTAAGAGTTTTTCGTTTTTAAGTCAATCACTGACTGGTTTTAAATTTATTCGTATATATATTTTAAGGCTTTTGATTAAGAAAATCTCTTATTGGCTTCCTTTCAGACACAAATAGTTTAAGCCAATCACAGAAAACGCCCTCCAAGTCCAACCCCCTCCCACCTAAAAAAAAAATCACTGACAAGGGAAAGCTGGTAGGTTTCAGCTTGGACACAAAAAGTTGGAGAGGACTTGCGGCAATTATTACCCTGCCCTCTGTTTTGGCCTAGCAGGAAGAGTGCCTCACACACCAAATCTCAAAAACACTCGAGTTGGCACCCACCTCTGTCTTACACGTGGACCATCTTGGGCAGTGGATGTAATGGGGCCGTACTACTCTTGCAGCATCGCTATATCTTTATATAGACGTGACAAATGATGAGTACATTCCAAAGTGACAATAATAGCAAATTAGCTAGCTTAAGTGTTTAGCTATTTACTTGCTTTTCATTTTCCTTTTTGCTACAAGGACTTCGATTGCACGGTGGAGTTCTATTGGAATCCATTTCTCGTAGAGCTGGAGGAAAGGAAGGACAATTCCAAGATCCTAAAACTTGACAAGCTTCCGGGGTCATCCAAGCGTTGGAGAGGTGCGGATGTCATGGTGTTCAACACTGGACACTGGTGGACTCACCATGGAAAAATAAGAGGGTTAGTTTCACGAACCTTCATATCAGAACCTTGTCTCGTTAATTGCACTTGGGCGGCATTTAGTTCAGTACTAAAGCAAACATAAGACCTGGAACATAATTTATTTCTATCGTTGTCTTTTCCTTATCTCATTTTAATGGATGGAGATATCTTTAGCCTAGAGTTATTTAGGAAGTTTCAGCCAAAAAATTATTGGAAAGATTTATGAACAACTACTATGAATGGAATTTCCATTCATTTCCTACTTTTTTACTTATTTCTAAACCGAGTTTGAGGAGAAACTGAGAGGGTTGAGCGGAACGTTGCAGGTGGGACCATTTTGAGTTCAGGGGCCAATTGATGGAAGAGATGGGAGTAATTGAAGCGTTTAATAAGGCTCTGAGGACGTGGGCTCGCTGGGTTGACCGACACGTGGACTCCACTAAGACTACTGTCTTTTTCCGGAGCGTCTCCCCTGAGCACAAGAGGTATGTAGGCCCTTGCCCAAACGAACAATCGAGTAGCCCCAACTTTTTTCCATGGTGTGTTTTTTATGTTGAGAGGAACCGATTGGACTTCATCCAAAGTGTCGAAATTGATATAATTGAAGTTTTCCTTGGCTATTAAATAGATATAATTAAGGTTGGTGGTGACAGAATCATTCTCCGGGTCCAACTAGGATTTTGTCCTAAATGATTTCACACCTGCATCGAATAAAACATATCTGGTGGGTCTCATCATTTTCGAAGCGAGCCTTGTTCGCTTTCTCAGTGGTTGATCCAGTGCCAGGGTTCAAATGGATGAAATTTTAAGAGATGTATAATCCACAATAGATAATCAAATTATACAATTTATTTCGTTATTTTCACAGATAATGCTGCATTACATGTAATACAATATTATCTCAAAAAAAAATAATCTGATTGTCTAGAGAGAGATGGTTATATGATTGCATATAATATGATAATCCTGTAATTTTTCAATAAAATAACTTCAGAACCAAAATATCTCCATCAAAATAAATCAAAATAAATTATGGATGGTCCTAGTTAGTGAAAATAGAAAAGAAAACATAATAGGTGATGTCACGAAAAATGGTTGGTCTCAAAATTAAGTTGTCCTTTTAGAAAATAGACAATAATCAACAAGCAAAGATGGGGGTACTTTGAAAAAATTAGCTTATATTTTATATAATCTAAATTATATACCAAACACTGCAATGTCAAATTCTCTGTAATTTTACAATAATATTACTGCACATACCAAATACTGCAATATAAGATTCTCTATAATTTTACTAGGTAATCACATTTCCTTTGTAATCACATTACCATAGCAACATTATCTATGTAATGCATCAAACGTCACCTTAAAATCTGAAGAGAATCGCCTTCTGAGTACCTGCTTAAGGGCTTAGAACTATTGCATCAACAAACAATCTAGGGATATAGCAACCTGAATAAGTTGGTTGGATATAGATGAATCATTAGATGCTGGTTGGATTAAAATTTATCGATTTGAATTCAACCTATTTATTAAATAGATAAAATATTTATATCTAAATCAGACATCGAACATGTTTATTAAATAGATAATCTGATTTGACCTGCATAATTCATTTATTAAACAAGTGGAGTCAAATTAAACAGATGAACTGAGTTGTTAACGAGTTAAATGGTTTTAAACAAATTAAATGAATCACGTTAAACAAGACAAAAACAAGTTAAGCAGATTTTAAATGAGTTAAACAGATTTTATATAGGTTAAATCATTTAAATGAGTTAAATGAATTATCTAATCTAATCCAATCTAAATATTAGACGGATTAAATAGATTAGATATCTGAAATTTAAATCTGATCTAATGTTAAATAGATTAAAAAGGTTATCGTGTTTACAACACAAATTCATTTAGCGCAAACTCAACCCTGCTTATGGCAGATGGAACACGAGTCAAATTGATTGGTCAACTCATATTTTGTGAGCTCTAAAACAATCACATGTTCATAGTTATATCATATTGGAGCACTGATTGCCACTATCATCTATGCACTGTTCCACAAACACTTGCATTTAAAAGCTAAGAAGGCTAAGCACCCGGATTCACCAATGTCCAATATGCAGGGATAACTGGTGCTACAATCAGACCAGACCGATCACCACGGAGACCTACGTGCAGAGGTTTCCAAGAAATATGATATCTTCAGTGGAGAGGGCCATCCAGAAGATGACAACACCGGTTCGATATCTGAACATCACACGGCTATCAGAATACCGGAGAGACGCGCACACAACAGTGTACACCTCAAGGCAAGGGATACTCCTGACCGCAGAGCAGCGAAAGCAACCTGAAATATATGCCGACTGTAGCCATTGGTGTCTTCCAGGACTACCTGATACTTGGAACGCGCTTCTGTTTGCCTCCCTCTTTGGAGTCCCATCCACCGTATCATAGATCTTCTACTTGTTATTCTTTAATTTCCATATTTATTCTTTATTTTAACATAAGAACAGTAAAACTGTTTATATTTCAAATGTAAGATAAAAAAAGGCTTGTTACAAAATAAATACAACCAATAAATTATAGATGCTCAGATTCTATGCTCAATGCTGACCCTCCTCCAAACCAAAAAAGTGAAAAAAAAAAGAACTTAGTTTTATAAAATCTTCTCTCTCTCCTTTTTTTTTTTTTTTTTTTTAAGGGGTACAAACAACTGCCCGATATCTGCAAACTGAGACAGTGAGTCTCATGAAGAAGTATCTCCATGCGTTAGGCTTTCTCATAATCTGAGAGTATGAATGACCAACTTAAAGCAGCATCAACATCATTACCTCTTACACACACGTCTCAGAAGCACAGGAACCAGCTGCGCCATCATAATTGCATTGCATAAACACATGCTTACAGGAACTCCAAATCAGATTCATGTTCTAGTATTGATGCCAGCATACAATTTTTGTGCCAGTACACTGTGCTTTGATAGCCGAGGCTTTGAACGAAATGCACATCTGACTTTCTTCTGATAAAAGGAAATATATATATATATATATATATATATATATATATATATATATATATATATTTGGCAATAATCTCCCGACAACCGAAAGGTAAGATCATAATACAAGAAACGACCAAATATCTAGGTTGACAGAAATTAGCCTGCTTTGTGTGATCCACCACTCGTTGTAATTGCCATCGGCAGGCAAAATTTGGTAATATTTGTATCACCAAAACACGTTTCAGCAGAGTTCATAGCATGTGAACTCGTTGCCTGGGTCTCGGATTGTTAAAACATCATTTTATTCTTCAGGATAGGGCTTTAATTTGCAAGAATTTAGTTTTGGACTAAGTTCTGGATTAGACTGCATAGGACTCAGATTCACGTCAAAGTTCACCTAAGATTTCTTAATCGTTACAAACAGATCTAATTACACCACACCGCAATGTAACTGACAAGAATTTAGTTTTAGACCAAGTTGTGGATTAGGTTGCTCAGGGTTCAGATCCATGTAAAACTTCATCGAAGGTTTCTTAATCATTCTAAACAAATATCTAAACACACCACTGTGAAGCTTTTTCTCTCATAGGGATTCTCAGTATTACAGTTCAGAGAGTCATGAATCTTTCCGCCTGTTGTCCTCAAATTTTGTATGAAAAGAGAAAGTTCATTGGAGGAGGTTCTAGGATGGATCTATATTACGATGATGTCTAGATGGCTTCACACATATTAGAACGGTTTGACAAGTTAGTTACCATGATAGTTGCATGTAGGAGCATAAAGTAAAAGTCAAGTAAATTGCATAACTATTGGTTGCCGTAGACGTCCAAAAAGAAAATGACAATAAAGAACCATCATAATGTATGTTGCCCATGAGGATGAGTAGATTGACCATAGTCTGAAACAGAACACAGATAAATATAGCTATACATAATGACCAAGACCAAACACCATGGATGTATTTATATGTTTATGCATCAGATGACATGTAGCAGAGTTATAGAACAGATACCATATTAGGCTTAAGACTAGGGCCGGAAACTAGCCTTAGGTCGGGCACGTCGGCGATGACCCATATGCCCCATTTATTTTGATTAACCCCAATGCCTCATCCCTAAATCAAATATAGCAGAAAAACCCTGCATCTTTTCTCTCTCTAGTGACACAGCGGAGTTATAGACTAGATATAATACTAGGGTTGGGTCCAGGGTTTAAAACCAGGCTCAGGTTTGTGACACCCTAAAAATCATTTATAATAGAAAAACCGTCTTTTCTCTCTCTAATGATATGTAGCAAAGCTAGAGATCAGATACTATATTAGGCTTGATACAATAGTTGGCACCAGTCTCAAGTCAAACTTTATGTGACAGCCCTATACACCACTTAATTTGATCGACCCCTTATGCTTCACCACGAAATTAAATATAGTAAGAAGTACATCTTTTCTATCTCTGATTATATGTAGTGGAGTTAGGGATCAGATACCATATTAGGCTCGGGACCAGAGCCAGAACCATCCTCAAGTCAGACACTTTCTGCATGTGATGGCCCATGTGCACCATTACAGACCAGATGCCATATTAGACTTGAGACTACAAAGCCTGGAACCTGCCTCAGGTTGGACCATTTTCGTGATGGCCTTTGTGCACCATTAATTTTGATCAACCCCCAACTCTTCGTCCTGAAATCAAATATAGTAGGAAAACCATCATGTTTTCTCTGATAACATGTTGTAGAGTTATAGACCAGATACCAAATCAGGATAAGGATCAGGGCTGCAAACCAGCCTTAGGTCAAACACTTGCCCATGTGCACCATTTATTTTGATTAACCTCCTATGTTGCATCCCGAAATCAATATGGCAGAAAAAACCATCTTGTCTCTCTAATGACATGCTGCGGAGTTACAGACCTCACATTAGGTTCAAGATTGGCATAGCAAACCAGCCTCAGGTAAGACACTTTTCTTCACAGCTCAATCTCAACAAGATTGTCTAGAAACAAATGGTATATGCTTTCAGTGATCGTGCAAGTACCGACCAGCACAATCTCTCCTTTGGGCTCTTAAATAAAATGAAGGCCAGCACCGATTATGCAGTTCACTCTAATTTGCTGAAAGCTTATAGACCGCATCAAGGCCCCTTCTTCTCCCATGATTTTTCACTAATGATTGTCTACTTAGGGCCCGAGCTACTATCAAAGATGTTCTATGCTCAGCAGCTTTGATCGATGCTCACTGCTTGCATTCGGGTCAATCTGTTAATCGTGCCAAGTCTCATATGATTTTTAGCCCTACTACTCTCTCTTCTCTTGAGCATCCAATTTCTGCTCTTTTGCAAATTCCGAAAAAAAGGACTGGCTGGCAATATTTAGATTTGCTGTTATCTAGGTCTACCCTTCAGTCTACTGATTTTACTTATACGATCCACAAAGTTCCTCAAAGAATCTCTTCTTGACAGTGGAAGGCTTTATCAATAGTAGCTAAAGCTCCACTCTTACAATCAATGCTTTTTTCTGTACCTCTTTATGCTCTATCTTCTGTCCGCGTGCCCCTAAGCATTCTTAGTAACTTGGAAAAGGAGTTTCATGCCTTTTTGTTGGCCATATATCATCCCAACACTGTCTACACTACATATTTTGGGATTCAATTTGTCTACCTAAATCTCAAGGAGGTTTAGGTAAATTATGGGCCCAACTGGTTACTGCCAAGTATGGGTTTCCAGGCTCATGGGTAAATTACCATAAGCCACGCCACTCTTCTCCCATTTGGTCCAAGATTTGCAGTTATGGCCAAACCATACGACACCAATTTCAGTGGATGATTGGAACAGGACATCAAATTAATGTCTTTCAAGACCCTTGGATAAGTACAACACCAATTTCAGCTTGACCTACCTTTATTAATATGGAAACCCAACACGTTGACCTCAAAGTATCAGATCTCATTACTGACCTCAAAACCCGGGATATATCCAAGCTCCCTCATTATTTCTCTGCTGAAATGATGCAACATATTGCCTCAATTCCCATTCCTCTCTTGGAGTTCGACTTTGCTTAACAGAGTTTCTTTATCCAACATCCCACTTCACGCCCCCCATCTACTGATTAGAGTCCACAATTAATTTTAGTTGTGTATGGAGACTTAAAGTTCCTCCACGCATCAAAATTTTTTGCTTGAAAGCCTTTTGGGATTGCCTTCCTTGCAAAGCTTGGTTGGCCTATCACAGTGTTATTCCAATTGGCCCACGATATTGTGACTTATGCCCAAATCAAGTAGAGGATTGTACTAATGTTCCGTTTTCATGCTCCTTTGCCAAAACCTGCTGGCAACTCCTAGACCAAATGTGCCACGTTTCTTTCACTTCTATCTCTCTGTCGGATTTCAAATCCTTCTTATCCAATGCCTTGGTAGAGGATAGAGTGAAGTCACTTGTGGTATGTTTGGCTTAGAAGTTATGGCAGGTTCGTAATGCTCATGTACATGGTCAAGAGATAATTACTGCACCTCGAACGTTCAGACAAGATTCTTCTCTGGCTATGTTGTATTCAGCTTCACTCTCTACTCTGTCAAGGCACTGGGGCAACTAATCTCATTGTCACTCACTCTCGAAAACCTTTCTAGTTCGTTGGTTGCCCCCTTTGGAGTTATTAAACTTAACTGTGATGCTTCTGTTACACATTCTAAAGCTGTTGCTCGATACGTTATCAGAGATCATGTAGGCCAACTTATCTGTTCCGGAGACAAATGTCTGCCGACTGCCTCCATGCCAGTCATTGAGCTCACTGCAACCAAGCTTGGCCTACAATAGGCCGTTCAGCATCTTTTTGCCAACTTAATTTGGGTGGAAGGCAATTCATCCACAATCATCTCTTGGCTCTCTACCCAAACCCCTCTTAAATTTCTGCATCTTTGCTTCAGGATCTTAAAGCTTGGCAGTCATCTACTCCTACTATCAAATTTATGCATACCTTTAGAGAAGCTAACAAAGCTGTAGACTATATGGCATGCAAAGCATTACCGGATGACTTTTGTTTGGATAGTTCCTCTGGTTTGGATTCACAGTTTTCCCTAATTCTTTATGCTGATGTTTATGGAACAGCTTATATTCGTCATTTTTGAAAGTTCACAATTCACTGCCATCATTTTATACTGCACACATCTTATTGTTCTGTATATGTGACCCTCGCTTCTCAATTGCACTCTGCACACAATTGGTAGGAATTAACTGTTTTTTCTTCATACCTCTGCTATTGGGAGCATGATTATCAATTTAACTTTCATTACTCCTGGAAGAGTTTATTTACCCTCTTATCTACGTCACAAATTTTAATATACACAACATGCGTAAGTATACCTTCAATTGCACTACAGAGATGGCTATTTCAGTCCTTATTCAGATACTCTCCTTAATTTCTCTTTTCAACACAGTTACAAGCAAGCAACACTGCAGCCATGGGAGTACATGCTTTCATCAACTTTCATTTTCAGCTTTTACCTCGTTTATCAAATATATTTTCTGCATGCTGCAAATGCCTTCCTGCTGTGGATATGTTCTTCGCATGCTGCAAATGCCTTCCGTGTTATCCCTTTTGCCTCCTCGCTACAGGACAACATGATTCTGATCCCATTCTACCCTCTTGATATTTTCTTCGCTTCCTGCTGCTGCCAGCCTTTTGGATGCCAACAGTGGATTGCTCTTCACATTCTGACTACAGAGGCCTTTTCCAATGATCGCATGCGTCATCTTTTTCTCGCATTACGTCCCACTACCGGACAGCTCTTTAATGCCATATCCCTCCCTTCAATGTCGCTGGAACTTCCTCCAACAAAATTTCTGCTGTTGTATCTTTACAGATTTCCATTTATGTCTACTGCCTGTTTTCCCTTACCCATCCTCTGGTAACCGTAGTTATCTTATTAGCATGTACCATGTATCTTGTTAAAAAAAAAAAAAAAAAAAGCACGTTATAGAGTACTTATGGCGTGACCCACAGATTTACCTGCATCACGTGAAAATAAATGTATACTAACACATATTATTTTATTTTTTTTAAATTAAATTATAAAAAAAAAATTGAAAATAGATCGAAATTATAAATATATCCAATAATTTTTAAAATCTATAATTATATACTTAATATTTTAATCAACCTTACAATCTAACTCATACCGTTAAACAGTCTATTAGGTTGCGTTTGGTGCATTGCCAAATAATTTTAAAAGATAATGTGAATTACTTTCAAAATAAATTATCATTATTAAATTATCAGTAATATTGATTACTGTATTTGATACATACAGATAATATTGTAGTAAAATTATTGAAAATCTTGATTGATATATTTGATATGACAATCAGATTATTGTTAATATGAAATCAAATTCTCAAAATATCCTCAATAATTTTATCTTGATACTTTTCTTTCTTTTTCTTTTTTAGTTGATAAATAAGTACTTTCACCAATCCGAAAAAAATTGACTATTGATAGGTTACAACACCGAGTTGGATCTCTCGTCCATCAACCCAGATCCCAAATTACTTTTTTGGATTTGGGATTAGAAAAGATGTTGGTGATAGTGATGAGGGAGAGGCAGCGCTGGGGGAAGAGAAGATGGATGTGGTAGAAGCGGCATCATGCGAGTGCTGCGGACTTACAGAGTGCACTTCGGAATACATCGTGTGGGTGCAAGAGTGATATGCAGAGTAGTTGGTGTGCAGGCTTTGCAAGGAGGCGGTGGAGGACAAAAATGGACAGTTGGGGCAGCGGATCTCCATGGAGGCAATGACTCGATAAGTGAGCTTTTGTCGGAACTTCCAAGCCACCGTAGCATCCGCTAATTGACCCTGCAAAGCACTTCATCGTCGTCGTGCAGTAGCTCCTCCATCGAAGCCTCGACTCACCTTGGGTGGTGCAATCCACCATCGACAATCCTCGTCGAAAGGGAGGGGCCATCATTGCCGCCGCCACCAACACTCGATCCCCACTGGTCCAAACTGAGAGCTGCTTCTCGACGCTGGCCGATTAAAGATAGCAAAATAAGCCTTCGAGATCAAAAAAAAAAAAGAAAAAGGAAACCATCGAGGCTAAAAGTAGGCAATGATTGAATTCGAGTGGAATAAATCCTCAAATGTTAAATCGCCTGCCTGAATGGAGGACTCGACGGTGCTACTGCTTGGAGTTACATCGCTACTGATGGTGGCAACAATAAGGGCGTTGGGTTTGAGATGGGTCGAAGAAGGAAAAATTGATCTTGGCCTTGGAGCTATGAAACTCGCAAGCAGTGGATGCGTAGGCCCTAGTGGCCCCCTCAACTGTGTCAAAGGTCCCGAGCCAAACACGGCTCTTCTTCCTTGGATCCCGTACCTCCACCACATACCAACCCCATGGCCGCTTTCTCACCCCCAGAAGTGCACCTCCTTTCCTTCTCTTGGAGAAGGCATCACCTATTGATCAAGGAGTGGGGAGGGGGCCATGGGGGTGGTGGAAATGAGCGCGGAGGAGCCGCAGGGAGGGTGGGACAAGATGAGGGCGAAGGTGCTGCAGATTTCATATGATTTTTTTGAGAGATAATTTTATCCAAAAATTTTTTTTATAACATCATAAGTGGTAATCTGGATAGTCATCCCTATCTCAGGCTATTTAGATTGCCTCCTGGAAAGTAATGTAAATTGCCACCCAAAAGGCATACCAAACACATTAATCCGATGGACCCACTTTAAATTAGCGACAATCTGAATAGATTACCAACTACCAAATGCAATCTTAATATTAACTTCATTGCCATGTCATTATAAATTTTTAAAATGACCAAAATAACTTTGAAAAAAAATTTAAAAAAAAAATGAAAACCTTCGCCTCTATTAAATCCGATCTCCCCTCCAAGCCCCTCATGCTCCAGACTCTCTGCCATCATCCCCACCCTACCGTCACCCCGCCCTCCACCCGCTCCACCTTCACTTCTTCGACTGATCCGGCCGCTAGCCCGACTACCGCCTACGATGTCATCTTCCACCTCCTCTCCTGTGCTCGCCTGATTTCCATCATCCTCAAGTGGCTCCGCCTCTTCTCCCTCTCCTCCTGCCACCCCTTCCTCACCACGAAAACCACCACACCACACCCCCACTTCCATGAGACCCTCGTCATCGGCTACGCCATCACCGCAAGCCCAAGGTCGCCCTTTAGCTCCTTGCCTACATGCGCTTCCATGGCCTCAACCTCAACACCTTCTCCTACCACGTCATCCTCAACTCCCCCGTCGAGGGCTCCATCTTTGATTTCACCGACTCCATCCTCGCCCACATCACTATCCGTGGCCTTTTCGGCCCCATCACCGCCTGCATCAAGATGAAGAGCCTCTACCACGAGGACCACCTCGACGACTCAGAGGCCAACCTCCATGAGCTCGAAAGCTCAAGCCTTTCCGACTATCGCATCGATGATGGCAATAGTCGAAGGGGGTGGTGGCAAAGCCGAAGCTGGCATCCAACACGATGAAGCCGACAGCAATGGTGATGTCCCTACGGCTCCTGCACCTCCTCTCTTTTCTTCTCCGCTACTCTCTCTCTCTTCTCATCCTTTGCACCTCTACCTAGTTCCACTACCTCTACCTCTCCCCTATCATCTCTGCACTACTATTGTGGTCAGAAGGTGTTGACTGGCTCGATGACGAGATCGACGCCACAGCCATCGAAAAGTGGGGCACGTCATCGAAGAACATGGAAAGGAGCTGGTCATCATCTAGACGATCAAACTCATGGGCCTGCCATCATTGATGCTGTAGTCAACCAAGGGCTCCGAGGAAGGTGATCGAGTCACTCATGGACCTACTATGGGTGCCGTGCTTGATGGTGGAGAAGTCCACGAACTCATCAACCTAGGAGAGCTGGGCAGCATGGGATAGGACGATAGCCGAGATGAATATGTGCCCATGGAGGGAGATTTCTAGTAGCCAAAATTGGGCCAATGGTGGATAGGTTAGAAATCTTAGGGGGCAATTTTCCAAAGTCCAAGAATTAAATTGCTTGATTCGAGCAACTCAGAAAGAATGCAAAGAACAGAACAAAGGAAGTGGGAGATATGCAGTTGGAGGGAGAGTAGAAGAAAAAAGAGGAAGAAATAGATGATGGAAAAACATAATGAGATATTATATAGGTGGAAGTGATAATTTTTAACTTTTTATATATTATAAATAGTTATCTTAACACCGTTAATTTAACCGTGCGTAAGTGTAGACTTTTCAAACTATTTAATATAAATATAATAAATATAAATTTCAAAAAAAATTGTATAATTTATCCAAAAAATATATATATATTATTTTTGCAAAAGGAGCACATACCCTAATCAAATATATTTTGTAACGTGTTCATTGGTTTGCCACTAATTCTTATGAATGCAAGAACACATAACTAGTCAACGTTAGTAGAGTGTAGAATTGTGCATTGTCGGCAGTTAAACACTGCCTTGATCTTAAGTTCTTAGGCTATTTGTAAATTCCTTATTTCTCCAAAAGTATAACTTCCAATCCGTACTTGATATATTCCTGAAGAATCACGTGTGAGGAAGAAATAATTCATTTTGACTCTTTGGAAGCTTTAGATATATCGTACATCAACATAAAAAAAATACTTTAAATTCATTTATTTTACAGAGGTAGGAGGAGGTTTTGTTTTTTATGTGATCCAAGGTAAAATGAAAAAGAAACCATCATTCTAGCTTGTTGGAGCCTGCCTCAAGAATCGAAAAATCGAACGAGAGCTATTTCATACGGGGCTATAAAGTGCAATCATCTGATAGAAATCCTTTTTTTATATTAAATTATTATATTATTTTTGACTTGCTACTTATGACCATCCATTGGGAGCGAGATTTTAAATCCTTACTTTTTCAGACTAAGTACAAATCTATTAGTGCCGGTAATTGCACATTTGATAGAAGATAAATGGTTTGTGCAAGCGCTTGATGGGCAAGGGTGCAGTCATGGTTATCCATAAGACGAGATCTACCCTTATAGGATGGCATGAATTTGAAGTGTGGGATTGAAAGGGAATCATAGCAATGGCAAGTTAAAAGAATATATGTGGACCAGATAATAAATGCAATATCTATCTCTTTCATTTTAGTAAAGTGTATTTTTTTTTTTTTTTTGATAAAGCTCGTTTCATTCAAACAAATCTTATATAAATACAACCAAAAAAATCAAAAAATAAAATATCCAAAAATTATCCAAAAAAAAACCCATCCCAATTCATAAAATTTCTCCAATATACTCAACTGTAAAAAAATACCATCCAATCAATAACAATGTTCGTCTCACGTCTAATAATCAATGCAATGCATCCTCCCAGCAACATCAAAATATCATGCAGAAATGGATGAACCGCTCTACTGTAGTTGCATTCTGAAGCAAAGACACTACCATGACAAAGTAACCCTCAACAACAAGTTGAGTCACCCCAAAATCCACCTAGCAAAGATAATCCCCACCTAGGTCACACGAATCTCTATCTCAGATTCTGCTTAGCTGCCACCTAACGACCCTATTTATTGTGGAGGGTGACTACCACTGATGTCTTGACTACAAAATACACCGCTCACTTTTACATGACGCCTCGATATTACTGAGAGGATGTAGCGCACTAATTATCAAGCATGTCTTTCATGAGACAAATACTACTACTAATTAGACGACAGTTTTTGTACCTGAGCATACTGAAAAAACTTTATGAACTGAAAAGGAGGTCAATCCTAGACAATTTAGAGATATTTTATTTTTTAATTTTCTTAATAATATTCATACAAAACTTATTTGAATGAATCATTTTATCAAAAAAATTATATATTTTATCCAAAAAAAATTCCATTCATCATCTGATCTACGTATATTCTTCTGACCTGCCCACCACAAATTGATATCCGAATAAACGACCATACCTACCACCCCTAAGTCCATCAAGTGATTGTCCTTCCATCAGATATGTAATTACCGACACCAATAGACTTATGTTTGATCTGAAAAAATAAGAACTTAAAAGCCCACTACCAACGGATGTTCAAAAATAGCAATGTAACAATTTAACACAAATAAAGAGCTCCAACCAGTTTATCGCACCATATAACCCCATATGAAGTAGCTCTTGTATGAATTTTCAGTTTTTGGAATAACCTCCAACAAACTATAATGATGGTTTCTTTTCCATTTCACAAAACAAGAAAACAAATGAATTAAAATATTTTTTTAAAAACAAAATACTTTATGTACAATATGAACTATTTCTTTCCCCCACAAGATTCTCAGGAATTTATCAAATGAGGATTGGAAGTCATACTTTCAGAGAAATAAGGAATTTATAAATAGCCCAAGAGCTCAAGATCAAAACAGCATTGAACTATCGACCATACCAAATTCCACAATTCTACTCTTTACCAATGTTAACTAGTTCTTTGTCCTTGTATTCACAAAAATCGATGGCAAACCAATGAATGCATTATAAAATATACTTGATTAGGGTATATGCTCCTTTCGCACATCATATTCACACAGCCAGCAATATATTAAAACAGTGTGTTCTCATGGGTTCTCCAGGGAAAAGAAGATCGCAACCATCAGATCAAGAATCAAGATGATCAAAGTCTAAGCATTGATGAGACCATCCAAATTTTCAACCTCTGCAAGCCACGTCCAAGAATGCAGGCCACATAAAAACGAATTTAAAAATAATTAAAGAAAACAACAACAAGACTAAAATCAAATTAATTGAAGAAACCAATAAAAATTCAGAAATGGAAATTGCAGAGAGCAACAGCCACCATCAACACAATAATAAATTAAATTGAAATGCATAACAAAGAAAATTAGTTCAAGACAAGGAAACGGCAATATGAACAACCACCATGAACTAAAACTCTACACTAGAAAATAAGGAAACCCAGAAAAGAAGAAAATGCAGTCAGCCAGATGATGTTGCGCATAGCCAAATGGGAGGAATAATAACCCGGCAAGCTGACACTAAAATGACTGCATCATAGGCCATATTCATCTATCTATGCAGTATACGCTTACTAACTGAGTACAGCATATGAAACTTTTTTAGTTCCTTATATAAATGATATGAGGATAACATTGCTCTAATAGACCCCTGCCAATCAAATTTTAAAAATCACTGAAGCACAGAGTTTCACTTGCTGAATGAACAACCAAAACTGTTAACAGAAAGGAACACAGTCAAAAATCAGCAAAAAAGAAGAGGATAAGCAGCCCAGCTTGAAGTCGAAAAACAATGGAAGACAAACAATCCATGCCAGAGTTTCATAGCTGATATTTATCCTCATCTCTGATGAGACATGAACTAGTCCAAAAAAAACCACAATCACCAAGCAATCTCTTTCCCCTGAACTAGAAATGTTCTAGCATAATGCACAAATGATGTTATATCATCAAGGTGAGACTATAAAATCTCAGGACTCGCAACAAGGCCATCCAGTATTTATAAAGAAAAGCAAGGAAAAGATCACTTCACAACAAAATACAAAGCATAAGTAACAAACAAGTGCATTTTTAAATTTGTCATGGAGAAAACTTCAATATAATTGCAGACACAAAAGTACAGGTCTTGCAGTTATGGAGCTTTTTCACAATTTCAGAAGTTCTACACTACTCTTAATAATTCCCAGCAGCTAACACTCAGAGCAAACTGCATAGCAGAGCAGAGAAGCAGAGAAGTATCCAGTAAATTTGCAAGCCATTCATCAAAAAAGTAGATAACAAGTCTGCATTCAGCACAACCAGTCAAAGAATTTGCTCCCAAGAGTTGTCATACACCTGAATAACACATCCATCACAACACAATTCATCATTCAACATAGTACAAACAAAACAAATATCCTGCTGGAAACAATTAATAAAACCAGTCATATAAACAGTTGACCCAAACCAAAAGTATGAGGAAAAGATAAAATACATACATACAAGAAAAGAAATTTTAGAAATTCTCAACAAGCAGCTACCGGAAACCATGTTTTACCATAAATAAATGATAGTAAAGTCCCTCTGATCAACTTCTAAAACTTAACAAACATCCAAGCATCATCTTACATAAGATTTAACAGCTAACAATTTCAAACATATCAGCTGAAATAATAACAATTCATACATGAAACCAGCAACAACAGTGATGTCAAAATGCATGTAAAGAACTAGATATTTCAGGCTCTACAGATAAGCACACAATGTGCACAAAGAAATATGTCCTGCACTACTCTAGTAGTTGCCTGCATTAGATAAGTTCATCAAACTCAAAAGCAGCAGCATCCACATCTTTTGTAAGACTCCATTATACATTGATACATGTGTAATAATATGGAATGCTTAGTCTATTAAATGCACTTCTCGTGTCTTATGTTAATATCATGGACAAACAAATAATATGACTATATGACAAGTTAATATGCTAGAGAATAAAGGTGCACAAGAAAATCTGTTTAAAAATAAAAGAGATCAACATTACAGCAGTCCATCATTAAGAAAATATATGATAATCTCTTTAAAAGCTATGTACAAGTTGACACCTCATCGACATGCTTTAGGAAAGAGATTAGTTGTAAACTTATGCGAACAATGCAAGGTTATGTAAAAGTTGAGATGCATGCAACAAAGATGGACTAGCTCTGCGAGAATAAAAACAGATGGCAAATTCCATGGAAGGGGTTAACTAACAAAACAACCAAAATCATTCTGCTAATCAAACTTCCCTGGCCCCATTGCTACCGGTCAACAATCTAAGCTGCCTTTTGGACCCAAACTATGTGGCATTTCTTATTTATCCATAGTAAAACTCCAATAAAACTCATAATGGTCTCCCCTCAGACAAAGGTGGTACAGGAAAATAAACAAATAAAATGCAACAAACAAATTATGAAGCAATGTAAAACAGGCATCAAATTGTATAGACATTAAACTGGGAGACACCACAGCTCTCTGGCAACATAAAACAGAGATTACATCAAGCATCCACAAAATACCACAAGCTCAGCGAACAAACACAATGGGCTTCATCTCGTCCATCAAACTGCCACAATATAATAAGTTATAAGCAAAATGGACACAACAATTGCTCTACATGGTTGCATTTTGTCAATCATCCAAGTATTAATTCCTTCAGGAATAAATGCAATTTAAAGACATGATATCATTCATGAAAAGGATGCTACATCTATTAACAGTTGGACCTCAATATATCATGATCATAAGAGTGCATCTACAAAAACAGCAGAAGAAACCTACTCGATAACCTCATTTATTTTACAAACACCAAACAAATAGAGCAGACCACACTTTTCCCATATAACTTACAATCCCAAGCGATTCAATACATAAACCACTGCATGCACAAATTACAGGAATCTTGATAGCAATGTTGAGAACAATGCCATGAAGGAAGTCAACTGCATGCAGAGATATACTCTCGCATACATGTCATGTGGTCTCTCAGAGGACTAACTAAAGAAAGCAAATCAGCAAAGTTCAAACTTTCGAAGCCATCATGGTCAAACTTCCATCCAATATACGCCAGCAACAACACAGACCCTGCACAAACCTTAGTTGCCATCAAAATCAATTACGAGATTATTACTTAGAGCCTAGAGATCACCCATCCATCACAACCGTAAAGGCAGCAATTTAGACTAGCCAAACCAGTGCAAACATACAGTCGGCTCCAACAATATGTAAAAGGTCAAGCACCTCCCTCAACATGATCAATCACAATATTGACAATACAGTCAAGACATTTGATCTAAATCACTGTTTTAGGACACGTGAGTACCTAAGAAATTATCCCAACAGAACAATCTTTGGTCAATGCCAACTACTTATAATTCTTTGTCCGCCTCAGATATTTATCATTTTCTCATCAAGCTATCCATCATTTCTGATATGAGCACCCATCTTTTCCAAAATCTTAAACTTTTTAGTAGATTTATAAACCACCTTCAAGTCAAATGGCTTCAACATGATCTTTCAGCATCTAAATACAGTACACCTCTCCCTTAAGTTGAATTAGATTGTTCTTAACAGACTACTATAAAAATAAATGTAGGGGATGAGCATGAATAAGAGAAATGCACACATTTTTTGATCATCAACTTTTCTGGTAAAATCATTTCTTAATAGTAGCATTATTTACCGAGCAACCCAACCAAGAGTTACAAGCTATTATAGTCCAAGCAATTCAACAAGTTACAGCATTAGCACTACCACTGAAGCTAGGTCCACGTGAGCCATTGTTTGATTTCAGACCAAAGTGACCCAAAACTCAACTCTCACAACTAATTAGAACCGGCAATGGAAAGTGTTGTTCTCCTCTAATTAGAACTTCTAAGGGGGGAATCTATCTTGACTTATATTAGCAAGTTCTTTCAGATTTTATCAAAACACATGGTGAGTATGGGTGAGTAAGAATACACGTGAAGATATCGCCATCAATCTAAAGAGGATTCCCAAACAAAAAGAAATACAAATGAATCTGAAATATCCAAAAGGGATAGCAGGCAGGAAGCAGTTCCCCTGGGGGGGTTGGGAATAGGTCACTAAAATATATCAATATTTTTACCTAGTATGAAATATCAATATTTTTCATTCATTTCAAGGGGAAAAAAAAAAAAAAGAAAACCACAAAATATTGTCCACCTAACATCATTATATCAAGGCAACATCCACACAATGTACAGGTCAACAATCTAATAAGTATCATCATCCACTAAACATAGTAACATCATTCATAAAATATAAATATTCACAATCACACAACATCAATTATAATAAAGATACAAATAATGTCATAACATCAACCATAGAGAAAAGATGTCCACAATCTTATAACATAATTCACTTCTCTTTCTCCTCTTCTATTGCATGCCCCATCCGACCAAAGCATGAAACAACTAGACTGGCCATCCTTTAACCAACTTATAAGCCAACTAATAAATTGTCTGCTTGGACATCGTAGCATAGCGGATGCTCTAGTGGGTTTTTGCCCAACATATCAGCTACTTCATACCCAAATGCTATATAGCACCAGTTTGGTACTTATCATGCTTGGGCCGAACTGCTCTAGCAACCTTATGGGCTGATTTTTTTTGGAAAAGTGGAAAAGAAGAATAATTATTGAACTAATTACAATGCAAATAGAAAAAGTCAGCAGCATCTAGAGTTAACAAACGATGAAGATCTGAAAGAAGCTGTGAATAAGTGCTAAAATCAATGATTTTGAAACAATGAATCAATCTACAAGTTCTAATGCACTTGACATAATAACCATCAAAATATTAATACAACACATCAATGATTAAAAACAGCTACTTCAAATGTAATGGCAATGAATCAGATAAGAAGCCTACTGATAGTCCCTTGGGTCCCTCCAACCAACTCATCGGATCAATATATATAATGTCACAGTCCTCACCTTGTATCCTATTTTACTATTTACCATGTGGCTATTAGGACATCTAAAAGCACTTCTTCATGGTCGTAGCTACAGAACTACTACCTTTTCTTTTCACTACTGATTTGACACAGCAAAACACCAGATTCAGAGAACACTTATTTTTCTTCATCTCAAAATGTTGTAACACCAAGACCAAGTTCAGAGGAGACTTCAACAGGTAGACAAGAAGAATAGGAAAATGAGGAGAGGTTTCAGGAGAATCCATAGCTAAAACTTTGTTCTAGCCATGCATACCATAAGGGGAATGAAACAAAAATGAAGGTTCTTTCCCCCCAAAAAAAAAACTAACTTGAGAAAGAGAAAACATGATCCTGAAACAAGCAAAAATATTAAAACAAATATATAAAAAAAATTAAAAACCAATGGAAGATCACTAGAATGAATTACTTTTTAATCAAATTTACATTAGATCATCAAAATGAAGTGATTTAATGGTAACCATAAATTTCATATATAGAAATCCCCTCTTTATTTAGTATCTGCTAGCATTCATTCATTCTATGGGAGACAGAAAAGGTAATGATATGCCATAATAAACAACAATTTTATTCAGCAATTTAAATGTCTATTTACACTCATTGCCATTGAACTCCTCCAGGAGCGGGAAAATTGTTTAATTGCAATTATGGTTCTAGCCACCAAATGGAAATCACAGTTGTCCAGGAAGTTCAAACACTAAAGCCTCAAAAAAGTCTAACACATGCACACAAGAAAAAATTAATTCTACCCATTCAACATTTCCCTCCATTTTGCAACTTAAACATGTTTCTCCCCAACCTCTATACAGCTAGTGCCTTCCTTTGGACAAGGAAATGGACTTGATGTCCACCAACCAATGTTCATGCAAGTTCCAAACTGAAAAGAAAATGTAAGATGGCTTACATTATTTTTAAGTTTTTGACTAAAAATAAAGCACACATGACATATAACAGGTAAAATTGATCATCTATTCAGTTGAAGAAAAGACAGCTCAAATGCAACCAATAAAGCAAAAATAAGTGACAATTTTTGCGATTCCACAAGCCATGTCAATTAATAATACCAAGAAAAAGGCTCTATATATGCTAAGAGGTAATTAAAATTCATTTTTTTAGAATTAAAATAGTGTCAAACCACCTAGAGTGCACTAGCATAGCAACACATACAGGTCGGCTCAAGTTAGAACAATATATCATTTGCAAAGAAGACCCTACCAAACCCGACTTGACACTATGTTAGGATTTCTTAATCAAACAAACCCCAAACTCCTAGGCCCACGGGTGTGGATTCCCGAGGCCGAACATGATTGGACTAACCTATTGTCTGCTTCATACAACCTAACCTGACATTCTGACTTAACCCATCATAATCCAACCGAACTCATCTAGACTTACCTTGAACCAGTAACTCAACTAAACCTTAATGCCAAACTAGTTGAAGTAGGCTACATAAATTCTTTTCCTCCATTTCGCTCGATTTGGGACCATACTTTCTTAAAGATGTTGAAATATTAAATCCTTCCTTCATATTTTACCCATATAATTTTTGCTCTACCTCTACCCCTCTTTCCTTCTACATGTATCAAACTAGTACTCCTAACAGATGCATCCCTATGTTGTATATGTCCAAATCATCCTTTCAATATGTCCTCAATAGGTGCTACCTCCACTTTTTTACAAATGACTTCATTTTTTTTTCTATCTTTTCTTATATTACCATACATCCATCTCAACATTTTTCATTTTAGCTGCACTCATCCTTTGCACAAATTATTTTCTAACTACCAAACATTCTATACCATTAAGAATAACTAATCACATTCCTTTAACTTGGAAAGTATCCTATAATCACATAATATCCCAGCTGCACTTCTTTATTTTATCCAATATGCTTTAATCCTGTGGATAACATCCTCTTCAATCTCCTGTTTCTTATAAATAATCAATCCTAAATACCTCAACTAAGAAGGTTTTGTAAATAGCCTATATTTTGTACTAGTCAATCCCGAGCCTACATAAAGGAGAAGGGTTGCAACAGTAGATGGCTAGTGATATCTTATGAGCATGAATCCCAAGAAGACCAAAGTTGAACTAACCAAGGTTGAATTTCATAAAGTTTAAAGAGAATAAAAACCAAATAACTAAATTAACACATGATATTAGAAAGACATGAAAATTCAATATCTTGATGAGATAAAATTAAGCTAATGAATGAAAATCAAGGTCCACCGTACCATCCCAAACCATTCGATTACGAATATACCAGACTGAAACCACCTAGTTCAGCACGTACTAAACCAAACCAACAAGAAATAGGAACGTTTGACCTATTGGCTTCATAAACATGTTGAACCCATTAAAAAGCCCCCTCCCAATTCAAGATCCGCTTGATATCACCCCCCAACTCACCCCACCCCCACGTCTTTCAAAACCCTTTGACACCCCCTCCCTTCCCCCCCCCCCACCAAAAAAAAAAGTCCCCCCTATCGCAGGTCCCGCCTCCTCCAGCACTTACCTCCACCACTTGATCCACTTTCAATCGCCGCACCCCCCGCACCCCCCGAAGGAGGGGGGAAAAAAAACAAAACCATCCCCATCTCCTTCGAAACCTTCAAACCCCACCCCTCCCCTCTCTCAATCACGAACCCCCCTCCTCTAGCCCCTTTGCCTCCTCTCCCTCAAATCTTAGTCAAGAACACCAAGAATCCTCACCTCTTCAAAATACAAAAACCTCACATCTTTCCCTCCTCTACTCACCTTTGTCAACGCCCTCCTCTTCCAGCCTTTCTCCCGCTCCTCCCATCCTTCATGGATATAACCATCAGACTTAGGAGACCCAGCTAAGGAACCTCCAAGAGAGTTCCCTCTCCCCCCCTTCCTCTCACCCCTCTCCCTCCCTCTCCTTCTTTCTCTCTGTTCCTTGTGTTGGTGCACCGAAATAGCACAGTATAGATCCATCCCATGCGGAATCAATGACTAGTTAACACACACTTTGATACCAGTTCGACGAACCTTGATGAAAATTGTAGATCCTTTTACAACTCTAATACGGCATTTTCATTAAAAGCTAACACTTGATACCAAAGTAACAAATAAGAGATCACAGACCAAAATCAACCAAGCTAGGATAACATGGCACATGAAAAATTCCAAATCATGACATGATTTAGGTTGAAGCTCTAGCATATATTCTACTCACTTAAGATACAGTGTAGATAGTCTAACCATCGAAACTATAGAGCCCCTAAAACAAGATTTTTAATCATAAGATATCAGTCATCTAGGTGAGTGGACTCAGCCCAATGAATCAAGATCTCAGGTTTATCTTGGCCTGTAAGTTAGGTGGTTAAGTTTGAAAAGAATTGAGACTTTGGGGCTCGTATTGCCAAGATATCAAAATCATAACCAATATAGTGAATTCACGATTACGAACTAATTTCAGGCATCAATTTCAAGATTAATTAATTAATCCAATACCACCAGAATATATTTGTACAATATTGGCCAATATCTTGAAATTTATTGGTATTTATTGGCCTATATAATGAGGTCAAGATTTTACCATACATATTTTACTATGAATAGCCTGACATCACATAAACCTAGATCACAATAGATATGTTAGACAAGATGAAAATCTTGCCCTCATTTATACACAATCCACACAAATGTCAAGTTGGATAATTATTACCCCTTAAGGTACAAGCTTTAGAGGTAGGATATTCTCCTTTAACTCCTATTACAGAGTTGTAACATTATCATTAGCATTATTTTATAAAAAGTGCTTCAGATAGCCCATTTTCATGCACATAAAAAGCTCTCTACACTGAGCGGCGCAAGGGGTTGGTGTAACTCCGCAAAATTGTTGCCAAACAAGTGAGATAATTGAGTATTTAAGTACCACATCAGCAGTACTGGGCTAAGTAACTTTTGATGATGTGCACTTATCATCCCCCAAAGCATTTTTCCTTATTCCATTATTCCAAATATTAGTATCTGAAAATGACCGTTTTGTGATAGTACTTAAACGAATATACCAAGTAGCTTGGTTATGAAGACAGCTAATACAGGAATTTATCTTAAAATATCCTGAAGTAGCAAGACGTTCTGTCAGCAAGTGTGAAAACAACAAGCAAGAAAGAAAGTTTCATGCATTTGTTGAGAAGCAGACCAAGTAATCATGAATACTATAAAAGAACTAATCAAGGAATTCATCTCAAGTTATTCTTAAGAAGCACGAAGTTGTGTCAGCGAGTGTGAAAACAGCAAGCGAAATGTGCACGCATTTCTTGAGAAGAAGACCAAGTCACCAAAAATATTACAAGACAATTAACAAAATAATTTATCCTAAATTATAATTAAGTATCAGGAAGTTCTGACAGCGAGTGAAAACAGCAAACAAGAAAGTCAGTTTTCATGCATCTCTTGAGAACAAGACCAAGTAATCAAGAACATTATAAGAGCGAGGAGACAAGGTTGATAGACATAAGCAAACAAACCATATAAGATGGATCATGCATATATAGAGGACTCAACAAGTATCATGAATCAGTATACATGTGCATACGAATGATTCACTTGAAGGTACTGCTCTGTTAGTGTAAAGAGAAAGAGGGAAAAAGGCAACATCAGAAGTGGATAGATCAAATAGCATGTAACAGGACGTGATTTCATCAGAATCAACTTATAAAGCATTAAATACATAGCAATATATTAAGTTCAATGCATCATCTAAATGAGCCATCCAAGACAGAAAACTACTACATCTCATGCAGGTCAAGCGATTGAACAACACATGAAATTTGTCACTAAGAAACCTGAATGCAAAAATCAATGAAAAACGCATCATACATTCCAGATCCCCATGATCAGCCAGAATTCCAACAATAATCAAGCAACATGCAGATGGTTCGATACAAAAATTCCAAATTCCAAATTCTGCAAAATGAGACCAGTTATTAAGTCTAATATGCCTTCATAAACCAACACAAACCAAAGAATATTTCTGTCAGATAAACTTAATTGAACTACAAAAATTAATCTAAGGCCGATAATATAAGCCCTTGAGAAGCTACAAAATCTATTTAAGTGAAAAGAATCAATTCGAAGTAAAGAGAGTTGTAAAAGATAGATTACCCTAGTAGAAAGGGTTCTGATAAAGCCCTCCTCCACTTGGAACTCTAGCTCCAGGAGATGAACCAGTCGGTGGACGGTGCTGGCTCTGGTAAGCAGATGATGACAGCGGGTAATGCCCGCTCTCAGGATAACCACCAGAGGGCATCCCAACAGAGCTTGGTGGCATGCGATACAAAGATGATCCTCCGCCAAAACCACCATAGCCAGGACCATCATACTGCGAGGAAGCCCCATAAGGTCCTCCAAGGCCTCC
This sequence comes from Elaeis guineensis, assembly GCF_000442705.2. Lineage (NCBI taxonomy): Eukaryota > Viridiplantae > Streptophyta > Magnoliopsida > Arecales > Arecaceae > Elaeis > Elaeis guineensis. The sequence continues at coordinate 120,638,000 of NC_025994.2, read as the reverse complement.
TCCATAGCCTCCAGCTCCAGGCACCTGGCTTCCAACCGATGACAGACCGGGAGTGCCCGCACCAATTGACGATGGGTGATGATGTTGACCCAGACCAGCAGCACCTGGTATCCCACCGCCAGAGTAACCCCCGAAAGAACCTGGCAAAGAGGACTGGTGACCCATTCCGAGCCCATCCCCCCCGATATCAGCCCCGCCTCCCATCCGCTGGCCCTGGACTCCACCCACCGGAGCAGCAGCACCCGCGGCTGGAGCCCCTGGCTTTACCTTCTTCCCGTCAATCGCAAGTTTGCACACCAGATGATGCCCATCGATGTTCTTGGTGGGGTCGACTAGCGATGCCCCAGCTCCCTCGGCTGTCTTGTAGACGAAGAGCGCAAACCCCCGGAACTTTCCCGTCTGCTTGTCGAACCCCAGCGGCCCCTCCTCAATCTCCCCGTAGGAGGAGAAGTGGGCGAGGAGGCGGTCGGAGGGCATGTCAGCGGGGACGTTTCCGACATAGATCTTGCGCAGCGAGACGTCGATGGCGGGAGGAGCGGCGGCGGTGGTGCCGGCGGCGGCGAGCTGCGTGACGGTCATGCGGCCGTCGATCTTCTTGGACGGCTCCTTGAGGGCAAGCAGAGCGCCATCGATGTGGCGGAAGGTGATAAAACCGTAGCCCTTGCTCTTGCCCGTAGCCTTGTCAACGATGACGACAGCCTCCTCGAGCTCACCGTACGAGGAGAAGAGGTTGCGGAGAGACTCGGTGGTGGTCTCCCAGCCGAGGCCACGGATGAAAAGTTTGCGCTGGGCCGGGTCACGGTCGGCAATGGCTCGGACGGCGTCAAGGACGCCGGCGTCGCGGCACATGGCCTCCCGGACGATGTCAAGGAGATGCTCGCGTGTGAAGGGCTCCACGATCTTGCGGGCATCCTCGGGCGTCAGCAGGGCCGGAGAGGCCACGACGGCGCCGTTCTCGTCGGACTTGCGTTTCTTCGAGGTGGGATCCATAGCCGGAGGAGAGCGGAAAGGAAAAACCCTAACCCTAAAACCTAAGGCTCAGACTCACAGCAGCGACGCTACTACCGTGGTTTTACGCTTGGGGAATCGTGCGTCCCGTTGGCGGATTTGAGGCCAGAATTGACTTGGGGCTGCGGAGCACTGAGGTCCAGCGACCTGGGCGGTGCAGAAAATCCGACGCGGAGCGCACCGTTTATTCGTTTGGCCCATATAATTATTATTTTTTAATAAATATTTAATATTTAAAAATTAATTTATTTATTTAAAAATTTTATAAAATAAAAATATTTTTATTTTTAAAAAAAATTATGACACCATGTAACATATTATGATTTAAGATATTATAATATGATCTAAGATATCATGATAATATAAAAAAAATATTTTTATCGGATCATTTTTTGATATATATTTAATATCTATAATTTTATATTTTTCATTTGAAAATTTTGAACGATGAAAATAATTCTATTCTTTGTAAAAAATTTTGATATTTTGTGCATATTATCATATTTTACATTATATTATGACATCTTGTGAATAAAAATTATGACTTTCTAAATGCAGAATATCATAATATGGACATAGGATGTCATAATTTTTACAAAGAACAAAGATATTTTTATCATATAAAATTTTTAAATAAAAAAATCGATCTATGAGTATTAAATGCATATTGGAAAGCAATGACTATGTGGACCAATCAGATAAGATGGTGTGCTCTACGTCAGATTTTTTTCACCACCCACGGTGCGCAAAGAATTTTTCGATATAGAAATGGGCTCTGGGCTTATCCCCTTATAAAACAGCCCAAACTTCGATTTACACTTTTATCCTGTGTTTGGTTAGGGTTACGAGAGAGTAGATGGATGAGATTAGAAGGATGATAATCTCTATCAATCATTTGATTCAAAAAATTACAGAGAGAATAGATGAAAAAGGAAGGATTACCCATCCAATCTAACCCACCAATTTACATCCTTCCAAATTGAGAGGATAAAGAAAAAATGAATAGAGCATTGAAGAATAGATTTTTATATTAACAAAATTACTCATTTTTTTTTATAAAGCTACGGTACTTCTTTACTTTTCATTCGTATTATTTATATATATTTTTATATATACTATTAATTATATACTATTAATTTTTATTAGTCATTATTTTAATTTTAATATATAATTTTTATAATTATAATTAAATAATTAAATTATTTTTTATTTCTCTATTTATATTTACTATTTTTAATTAGTATTTATATAATATTAATTAACTATTTAAATTAAATTATAAATTCATAAATTATTTATATAATTAATTCATTAATAATTAATTTATAAAATTATATATTAAATAAAATATTTATATAATTTTTTATATAATTATAGATTATAAAAA